>NC_036850.1:22452046-22457292 GCF_002910315.2 Salvelinus sp. IW2-2015 | reverse complement strand
AAAGAGATCAATCTTGGTTTCATCAGACCAGAGAATTTTGTTTCTCATTGTCAGAGTCCTTTAGGTGCCTTTTGCCAAACTCCAAGTGGGCTGTCATGTGCCTTTTACTGAGGAGTGGCTTCCCTCTGGTCACTCTACCATAAAGGCCTGATTGGTGGAGTGCTGCAGAGATGGTTGTCCTTCTGGAAGGTTCTCCCATATCCACAGAGAACTCTGAAGCTCTGTCAGGGTGACCATCAGGTGCTTGGTCACCGCCCTGACCAAGGCCCTTCTCCCCCGATTGCTCAGTTTGTCTGGGTGGCCAGCTCAAACTTTGTCCGTTTAAGAATGATGGAGGCCACTGTGATCTTCTGGGCTCCCGGGTGGCGCAGCGGTCTAAGGCACTGTATCTCAGTGCAAGAGGTGTCACTACCCTGTTTCAAATCCAGGCTGAATCACATACGGCTGTGATTGGGAGTCCCATAGGGCGGCGCACAATTGGCCCAGTGTCGTCCAAGTTCGGCCGGGGTAGGCCGTCATTGTAAATTATTCACGTTTATTTACAATGACGGCCAAACCCTTCCCTAACCCGGATGACGCTGGGCCAATTGTGCGCCGCCCTATGGGACTCCCGATCACGGTTGGTTGTGATACAGCCTGGGATTGAYGCCTCTAGCACTGCGATGCAGTGTCTTAAACACTGYGCCACTCGGCCTCGAATTAGCCTACACTATAATTCATTAAACTGGACTGGATTATTTTACCACACCTGCATTGCAATCCAATGCATGTACGATTTCTGCAATACACTGATATATACATTGCAGCGCTGTCATTTTTTKCGGCTGTGCTAGAGAAGGCTATATCTGTCTGCTAATACAGGACTAGTGAAGGTCCAGTGAACTACTTTTGTGAAAATATGATATTCAGATTTTTCAGGGGGTGCTGCAGCACCCTCAGCACTCCTACTTCCTGTGGCTATGATCTTAGAGGGGAAAAAACACATGTACATGTTTGTGAGAGTCCCACCTTTCCACAGAGGGGTCCCCCAAGATGTTTGTGGGGGTCGTAGAGCAAAACGGAGAACACCATYGCTACAGACMATTTTGTGTAACTTTCTCATCATTATTCATGATTCATTCARGACTAYCCRTAAYCATGGTAGCATCCACATTCATTGAGAAGTGTTTAGAAACATTCTATTTTTATTTACAATAAAAATGACACAATACATTATTTACTGTTCATTTCTGTTGGCCACAAAATAATTTGAAACACAAACTGCAAATGCATCCAAAAAGTTTGTAAAGTAACAAGTTTGATGTCATCATTACGTGCCAGGTTTATGAGACCAAATACTACACTTGACTAATTGAATACACATTTAAGTAAATTTGTCCCAATACTTTTGGTCCCCTAAAATGGGGGGCACTATGTACTAAAAGTGCTGTAATTCAGTTCACCTGATTATGGAGGAAAATACGTTGAGTCTGTACCTTTAACCTCCTAGTCATTGTATAATTTCAAATCCAAAGTGCTGGAGTACAGACCCCCCCCAAAAAAGAATTGGTCATTATCCCAATACTTTTGGAGCTCACTGTACAATGCGGAGTAAGCATAGGCCTAGTGTTCTTTTTTGAATGTATTCATTCAAGTACGCAGTGCAGACTGGACCRAGGTCCCCGTGCCGACCGGTTCGGTATGAGTACTGTACCGTTACACTCCTATTGTAAGTTGGATGCATGTTTGTGTTTTCTGCTGGTGGCTGGTAAAGTTTGCTGTTCTGACCAACTCCATTTTAATTAGCTGAGTGGAATTGAAGGTGTGAAACGCTCTATCCTTAATTGCAATACTGGTTTGGAAACCTTACACTCAACATAATTATCATCCTAAATTACTTTACAAATAGAACATATACACTTTTACTGTTATCTGTTTTACCATATATTTCAGTATTTTTTTGGTGGGACATAGTTCGAGTGGATGTTTATTTTCTGTTCCTTCCCAAGTTTCCATTTGCTAGCTCGTTTACAAAATGTAACATGGCTGGACTACAGCAGAGGTTCCACCAGCATAAATTTGAGTCAGTCAACATGACTGACGGGGTTGTCCCATTTATAGGTTGCTTAGGGTACATTTTTAACCATCGTTATAGCCTTTTTTTCTTTCTTTTTTTGAATTATTGAAAATAATCTTGACACACTTTATTAGTCAATACATAAAAATACTGCTTTACTTGATTTTTTTCCTGTTCTGTATTGTTGGCTGAGGGAAAGTGTATGTAGATAGCACCAGCRTCTTGAAAATAAGCCTGGGGAGTAACATTATTTAATGTTCAATCATTTTTGCTGTGGCTGTAAAAATTGTGCAGTGAATATTTTCTCCTATTTTTACAGTTTTCATGGAAACACTTCGTTGTCGTGTGGGGGAGTCCTTATCCATAGAAATACCTGATGATGACCAGTGTCCGTTGTCAAACTTCAGTCTATGTACAGAGAAAATTGGCCAAGTGTTCGAGTATAGCAAGAAGCTGTCAGAGTTGACTGTGGATCCACGTTATCAGGACAGGATCCAGTTGAAGAATGACGCCAACGGCCTTGCTGTTGTAATTTGGAATGTAACCAAAGAAGATGAAAAGCAACAGTATTATGTGGACTGTGCATCTACAATTCTAAAGAGATTTGTAATTCAAATTCTAAGTAAGAAGCTTCCTGTCAATCTTTTTAATGGAAAAAAAAAGTTGGTTTGGAAGTACATGTGACAGTAGAGCGGTTTCTAAAGTTCCACTGTTGCTTAGCTGTACTGAAGGGATGAAACATCAGTTATTAAGCTGGTATTGCTATTGTAAACATTGCAGCACTATTTAACACAAACTAATTAAGCTTTTTGTTCTTATGGTATATTTTCAGACATTACTGAGAGTTCAACCACTACAGCAGCCCCACAACCATCTACACCCACACGAGTATTTATGTCACTGATCGTAAATCTGGAAGAAGATAATGCAGGGTTTCCCAAACTTCAACCGGGGGACCCCGGGGGGGTACACATGTTGGCTCTCTTTTTTTGCCTCTAGCACTACATAGCTGATTTAAAGAATCAACTTTCATCAAGCTTATTTAAATAAGCTGTGTAGTGCTCGGGCAAAAACCAAAACGTACACCCCTTGGGGTCCCCATGAACAAGTTTGGGAAACACTGAGATAAAGAGAACCATCTTTGTAGTGCAGAAATAATTGTTATTCAAGCATGACAAGTGTATTTTGCTTATGATATATTTCAGGTAGCACTGAGAGTTCAACCACCACAGCAGCCCCACAACAATCTTCAACCACAACAGGTATAATCATCGTCTGATCTTTAAGTTTAAGTAGATTGTGAGTTGTGCAGTAATAGCAGAACTCGGTTCAAATAGTATAAGAAATCTACCAAGCACTTAATGAGCTTGTGTGTTGCAGTAGAACCAACAGAACTGTACCAAAAGTGAAAACCCTGCCGATCGGTCTTTGAAAGGCCACATTTTCACCTCGCATAGACAGCTGTGTTTGTGAACTAACACACAGCAACATTCTAAATGAGGGAAAGGGGATACCTAGTCAGTTGTACAACTGAATGCCTTCAACTGAAATGTGTCTTCCTATTTAACCCGACCCCTCTGAAACAGAGAGATAACGGGAGCCCTGTTTGTATTTGAAATCAAATACATTCCAAGTTATTGTTTGGGATCTGTCATGTAGAACTAGACAGTAAAGTTGTCTAACTCAATGTCATGATCACCTCTGATCAGGAGCGAGACGTGGGTCAGATCTGGTGTATGTGCCAATATGTTTTGGAATGTGTATGGTTGTGTATTTGCCCCCATCTGGCTCCTCTGGCCATATTTAGTTTGACAGTCAAGATACTTTTCAACTTTTTTGGCTTCTTGCCTTTGGCTAAGATCAAGTGTAGTATCTCTTAAAAAATCTGTTCCTGTCAGTGTAATATCTGCTACGTCCCTTATCTGGGGGCCATATATGAAATTGTTTTTTGGAACGGGGAGATGGAATAGGGGCTTGCTCATCTGCTGCACGCATCGACCTAGTAATGCAGGCTCTCCAGGAAGGGTGCACCTCTCTGGCTGCAGGTAGCCTCATGGTTAGAGAGGTGAGCCAACAACAAGAAGGTTGCCAGTTCGAATCCCGAGTCTGGCGGGAAGTGAGGGTTGCCTAGATGCCATTGCCTGCATGCCCTTGAGCAAGGCACGTAAAACCACACACACACACAACTGCTCCTTGGGCACCCAGTGTGGCAGGCTCCTACCTGTCCAACCTGTAGATGTATGCGTGTCTTTCGGAGGGGATGGGTTAAAGTGGTCAAATTTCGATTGGACTGCAGGGTAGAGTTGCATCTATATTGCTTTTCCCGCCGGTAGTAGTGCGTAATACCATAATAATAAAATCCAATATGAAGATCTTCCTGTACTGGTTCTATCGAACGTCTCTCAACGCTTGACATTTTTTTATACAAATCAGTGGGAAATATCCTTTCAGTGACTGTACTGCGAGTTTTGTTTGTCTCTTTGGTGTAGGCCAACGTTTGTATCATGTGCGTTTCTGTTCAAGTGCGGCTCTGGGAGACGACATGGCAACTATAGAACATGTCCTAAACACCTTTCCAGCGCTGCGGGTGCATTACGTTTGTAAAAGTATCATTCAAATTTTGGTGTAATTTGCTCAAGTTTTAGACCACATGAAAGCTGCTGAGATTGCATTCTTTCCTACAATGATTCAGAGAACGTTAGCAATATAGAACACATGGAAATGTATACATTTGAACAGGGAATTAGGCCTTTTATTTTTTACTTTCAGATTTTTTGTAACGTTTTTGGTAATTGTTTAAAAAAAAAAATCCAATACATTAGCACACCATATTCTACTGTTCAATAGGACCTTGAAAATCAGAWTTGGGTGTTTGAGCAGGGCTGTCACAAAAGCCTGCATACCCATTAGCTCTTCAGATGGAATGTTAGCCACATGTTTTATACAGTACGTTGACTTACGCAATATTGTGAAAAAATGCCTATCTAATACCACAAGTATTATATCAAAGTCAATGTTAGTTTCACGACAACAATGACTTCCCTGTAGTAGTGCTATCAAGTCATTTCCTGTCATGAGAAATCATTACATAACATGGGTTTACTTGTATGGAAATTTGTGTTCATTTATATGTTAGTACTAGAACCAGGAAATAATCTAGTACTATAACGGTTCTTTTTTTTCTGTCTCT
>NC_036850.1:22442640-22448331 GCF_002910315.2 Salvelinus sp. IW2-2015 | reverse complement strand
GCAGGTCTACATGTGGAAACAGCTTGCTGGGCGGTGGTACAGTAGGGGAGTAGTAGTAGTAGTACTAGTAGTAGTAGAGTATAGTAGTAGTAGTATGCATCAGGAAACACAAAAAGTTGAATGAAGATCCTCCCTTGGCCGAGCTCCAAGTTCTAAATCAAAACACATCAATGGACACAGCAGAACAATGAAATGATGTCTTTGTTACTAAGGTTGGCTAGACACTATGATTTTGCCCTGTCTGCGGGCTTGCCATGAGCATTTCTAATCAATCAAACTCAGGGCATGTTTTTTGCTGTCTGCTCCGTGGAATCTTTTTGAAAGGGCTTTCTAAAATGCAATGTCCCATTCACTTCTATTAGCGTTAGCTAGTGGTGGCTTAAGTTATGTGACGTTTTGTAGTGGCTGTTTAAAGGGAACTGAACCATGCATTACTGTTTCTCCTGGCCCAAAGACTACTGGCAGAGTTCAAACAGAAGCTCATGCCTTGTTTTACTGTGGGTTATACAAGGACATTGGGGATGACTTCTCTTGCCAACTGTCCAGCTATAATGAAATGCTAAATTTGATCGGGTAACAATAATGTAAATGTATTTTCAAAGCTTTCTGCATTATCCTCCATCTGAGACCTTTAGAAGTGCCTGAATTCTCTTATCTACTGTACTTTGTTTTTGTTTCTGCAAATGTGTATAGATGTATGAGAACTGATAGCAATACTATTTAGATGATTTAATATATTATAGAGGACACCAAAGGAAATACTGTGCAATGTTTGACTATTACTGTCTAAGCTCTGTGTGCCACATTGTGTTTTTTAAATCCTATTTTATATTGTAGAGGTAAACCAGCATCTCTTATCTACTGTACTTTGTTTTTGTTTCTGCAAATGTGTATAGATGTATGAGAACTGATAGCAATACTATTTAGATGATTTAATATATTATAGAGGACACCAAAGGAAATACTGTGCAATGTTTGACTATTACTGTCTAAGCTCTGTGTGCCACATTGTGTTTTTTAAATCCTATTTTATATTTTCAACCAGTTGTGGGGTGACTTTTATACATTTTCTATCTCTAACCTTTTGAATAAAATGTTCCTATAATCTGATTTGGTTGATGAGTGTTATATACAGCATAACATAGCAGGTTGTTCAGATAATTAACAAATATTTAGTTAGATTTATGGTTAAGCCACTACTATTTTGACAATTGGTCCTTGGATGGATTGGTAGATGTGACACATGATTTTTAAGATCGTATGTCTAAAATAATATTGTTCTATTCAATACATTTCTATCTCCACCACCCTGAACATTTTGCTCATGCAATCAACACGAGTCAAGACACACACAAGGTGTGCAACAAATGTGTAAACATCTGTAGTACCCATCGACCACCTACTTAGATGTAAGAAGTGACAGAAGTTTGGCCCAATGTATCACGGGACAGCTCAAACACCAGAAATTTTATTTTGTCATCTTTCAATTTTATTATGTTTGGTCCTCTATCCTAATTTATATGCGTTCCTTTTTTCTGGATATTGGTCCACTAGATGGCAGGCTTCAACCAAGTTGTTCCAGAATCCTCAGGATCTATAACAGAGGACATATGTTTCGTTTTTTATCCATCCTCATAAATGTGAAAACAAAGAACAGCTGGATGACAGCGTGAGGTGCACCATGTAAATATTAAGACATTTCAAAAAGCTGATTATGTGAAAATGTTAGAATTATTGGGTGCAAATGATTTCTTAGCAGGTCGTCAACAGGCAGAAGACACACAGAGCAGGGGTGTATTTGTCTTTATAGTGATGGCTACTGAAAGAGTGGCATCAGGACGAAGAACAAACCACATGATCTCGTACTCCAGGGTAATTAATGTCACAGCTAAGGGTGACTGTGTCCCCTGGTTTCACTAGAATCTCATTTTGACCTGCTCCAAAAGCCTCGGAGCATGGACATTTTCACAAGACATTTAAAGGTTTTAAACCTTATTAACAGAATACTTAAACCTAATCAAATATAAACAATGTATCTACGAAGTGGATGAAATACATTTCTACTTACAGCATAGAATTGTTAGAGCTGTTCTCTTGTTCATTGTTTCCTGTCAGTTCCTGAAAGAACTGTGCATAGGATGTGAATGCATCAACACATTTCTTTTTTTCTGTGGGTAACAAGTCCACCTACCACCGGTACAGGAAACAGAGAGGGCCACCGAGAGCCCATCAAGCCATGGTTTGAACTGTATCAGAATGTTGTTTTTTTTAAACTGCTCTCATGTTTTCAAGATTCCTCAATTTAACTTTTTGTATTTGCTCAAAGAACAGCCAATAGCACAATTCTATTGAATAGATACTGGAAATGAACAGCTCCATTTAGTGCAGAGGTCATGGACCAAATACATTGCTGTTAACAAACACTGTGGAATAAAACACAATGTTCTTCATCAAATTCATGAGATTTTTGCAAGTACACTGTGACAGTGAAGTTTAACGTTTACATTTTAGTCAAAACATGCAAAGGAACAGTAAATCTAGTCGCTGTTCTGAGAAATACATTGTTAATGTGCTTTTCTGATTGCTGATAGTCTGGGGGTAAACATTTTAGGAAATGGTTATTGTGCTCCACCACCCCCCACACTTTCATTTCATGTTTAAGTTTTCTGTAGGTGAGGACTGGGAGGCTGTTCCTGTTACAACGCATGATGAGGACTGTGATGATTCTCATCAAAAGTGAGTATTGTCTATGAAAATCAAAAAATTAATATATGAGACAAATAGTTTGACAATTTAGAATAAAAGCACTTTATGTATTTAGTTCCACCATTTTGAAAAATCTGTAACACTTTACATTACGTGCCCTTATTACTGTGTAATTATACTTGTACGTGCAGATGAACAAGTATTGTAATCACTCATTGTTACATTGTACTTACACTAATTTACAGCAGTAACCTACCCTAGGTACAATGTAATGATTGTAATGGTATTGCAATACTTAATTGTACTTACACTTACAAGTGTTATCAAAAAATCACACAAAAAATAATAATATATGAGACAAATAGTTTGACAATTTAGAATAAAAGCACTTTATGTATTTAGTTCCACCATTTTGAAAATCTGTAACACTTTACATTACAGTGCCCTTATTACTGTGTAATTATACTTGTACGTGCTGAAACAGTATTGTATCACTCATTGTTACATTGTACTTACACTAATTTACAGCAGTAACCTCCCCTAGGTACAATGTAATGATTGTAATGAGTAATTGCAATACTTAAAGTACTTACACTTACAAGTGTTATCAAAAAATCACACCTTAAGTATTTGTTAACAAAGACCTACATACACTACAGAGAGGAAGCTAGCCTAACATGGGGGAATACGATGGTAAAAACTCTGCTCCCTCTCTATACAGTGGATTCGGAAAGTATTCAGACCCCTTTTTCAAAAGTTTGTTATGTTACAGGCTTATTCTAAAATGGATAAAAAAAAAAAAATAATCCTCAGCAATCTACACACAATGCCACATAATAAACAAAACGAAAACAGGTTTTTTAGAAATGTTTGCAAACGTATTACAAATTAAATACAGAAATACCTTATTTACATAAGTATTCAGACCCTTTGCTTGAGACTCGAAATTGAGCTCAGGTGCATCCTGTTTCCATTGATCATCCTTGAGATGTTTCTACAACTGGATTGGAGTCCACCTGTGGTAAATTCAATTGATTGGACTGATTTGGAAAGGAACACACCTGTCTATATAGGTCCCACAGTTGACAGTGTATGTCAGAGCAACAACCAAGCCAGAGGTTGAAGGAATTGTCCGTAGAGCTCCGAGACAGGATTGTGTCGAGGCACAGCTCTGGGGAGGGTACCAAAAAAATTTCCTGCAGCATTGAAGGTCCCCAAGAACACAGTGGCCTCCATCATTCTTAAATGGAAGAAGTTTAGAACCACCAAGACTCTTCCTAGAGCTGGCCCCCTGGCCAAATGAGCAATCGGGGGAGATGGGCCTTGGTCAGGGAGGTAACCAAGAAAGGGAAAAGATCTAGTCAATTGTACAACTGAATGCATTCCAATGAAATGTGTCTATTGCATTCAACCCAACCCCTCTGAATCAGAGAGGTGCAGAGGTCTGCCTTAATCGACATCCATGTATTCGGTACCTGGAAACAGTGGGTTTAACTGCCTTGCCCAGGGGCAGAACGACAGATTTTTGCCTTGTGACGTGGCCCTTTCTGGGTATAGATTGTGGCATCTCCCTCTCTCTCCTACACCCAGGTTCTGTTTTCTCAGGTCGTAAATTCCTGGCGGAGACTCTCTCCCCGTGGTCCGTGGACACTTAAGGGACGGGTATGATGAGTGTGTTTCATTTGGTGACCTCAGAGAGGACAGGAAACACACACAACTATATCTCTGAATATGTACATTTCTCAATTATGGGGTTTGCATCTAATTCTTGTATAAAATGAATGAGTAAAGATGAAACTATTTGTGAAATGATGTAACATGATGTTAAACCTTTAATGTGAAAGAATTGTATTCCCTAAAGTTTAACTAAGGCATTGGCCCGCCCCCGTGAGCACAGACATGATCTGGCTTCATAGACCCGCCTTTTCTATTGTTACGAATAAAACCCCCTCCTGAGGAAATCCTCTTCAGACCACAAAAACCTCAGTATAAGCTAAGGTTGTAATGGTTGTTGAATTCCTAACCATACCACATGGAGCATTGGCTACACGGCAGGAAATGGTGAGACTCTGAGATTATCGATCCCGACAGAATAAGAGCAAATCTTAGACGGACGACACACTGAGCGTAAATATATATTGATTGCAATTATTCCCGAATGAGTGAGCGTTCATGTGCAAAGGATTAGCATTTCAATTAATATAATCATCAACTGTGTAGTGAATCCTTTTTGTCTTTCCCGCTGTTCTCAGTCCACACCTACTTCCCTTTGTTCACCAAGCCGTCATATCGGCTTAGCCCACTAGGGAACCTTTCCTATAATTTCCTTGTAACCATATCTACTGTGTTGTTTGTTTATGCATTTATGTGATTATTTAGTTAGTAGATAAATTATTAAGCCAATTGGTGTATGAATGTTTCAAAGTAAAGGCTGGGTTCGTGCAGATAAACTAAAATTGTTGGTTATCTTTTTGTGGGGATGTTAACGTTATAAATTCCCCTTATATCTGCAAAACCTGCCAGGAGCCTGCACTGGGTTTTTAGCGGCATTGGCTAGAAAGGAGAGCAGATGTACAGTCGTGGCCAAAAGTTTTGAGAATGACAGAAATATAAATTTTCACAAAGTTTGCTGCTTCAGTGTCTTTAGATATTTTTGTCATGTTACTATGGAATACTGAAGTATAATTACAAGCATTTCATAAGCGTCAACGGCTTTTATTGACAATTACATGAAGTTGATGCAAAGAGTCAATATTTGCAGTGTTGAACCTTCTTTTTCAAGACCTCTGCAATCCGCCCTGGCATGCTGTCAATTAACTTCTGGGCCACATCCTGACTGATGGCAGCCCATTCTTGCATAATTAATGCTTGGAGTTTGTCCAAATTTGTGGGTTTTTGTTTGTCCACCCGCCTCTTTAGGATTGACCACAAGTTCTCAATGGGATTAAGGTCTGGGGAGTTTCCTGTCCATGGACCCAAAATATC
>NC_036850.1:22396517-22439553 GCF_002910315.2 Salvelinus sp. IW2-2015 | reverse complement strand
GCTGTTTTGTTCCCCGACCCACTTTTGCCTCTATGGTAAGGTTGCTCTATCATGCTGGAAAAGGCATTGTTCCCACTCACAACCTGTTCCTGGATGGTTGGGAGAAGTTGCTCTCAGGAGGATGTGTTGGTACATTCTTTACTTCATGCTGAGTTCTTAGGCAAAATTGTGAGTGAGCCCACTCCCTTGGCTGAGACAGCAACCCCACACATAAATGGTCTCAGGATGCTTTACTGTTGGCATGACACAGGACTGATGGTATGCGCTCACTTGTCCTTCTCCGGACAAGCTTTTTTCGCGGATGCCCCAAACAAATGCTTCAAGAAAGGGGATTCATCAGAGAAATGAACTTTACTCAGTCCTCAGCAGTCGCAATCCCTGTACCTTTTGCAGAATATCAGTCCTGTCCCTGATGTTTTTCCTTGAGAGAAGTGCTTCTTGCTGCTTCTTGACCCCAGGCCATCCTCCAAAGTCTTCCGCCTCACTTGCGTGGGCAGATGCACTCAACACCTGCCTGCTGCATTCTGAGCAAGCTCTGTACTGGTGGTGCCCTGCATTCCGCAGCTGAATCAACTTTAGGAGCGGTCCTGGCGCTTGCTGGGACTTTCCTTGGGCGACTGAAGCCTTCTTCAACAACAATTCGAACCGCTCTCCTTGTGTTTTGATGTCCGATAAATGGTTGATTTAGTGCAATCTTACTGGTAGGCAATATCCTTGCCTGTGAAGCCGCTGTTTGTGCAAACGCAATGATGACAGCACGTGTTTTCTTGCCAGGTAACCATGGTTGACAGAGGAAGAACATGATTTCCAGCAGCCACCTCCTTTTTGAAGCTTCCAGTCTGTTATTCGAAGCTCAATCAGCATGACAGAATGATCTCCAGCCTTGTCCTCTCAACACTCACACCTGTGTTAACGAGAGAATCAACTGACATGATGTCAGCCTGTTCCTTTTTGTGGCAGGGCTGAAATTCATCCCCTCCTCTCCCTGTAACTATTTCCCCAGGTCGTTGCTTGTACTGGAAGTGTTCTCAGTCAACTTACCTGGTAAAATAACAAATAAAAAGAAATATATATAAAAAAAAAAAATCTCTCTTCCAAAAAAAAAAACAACAAACCGGGGGAGGGGGAAAGGGAGGGGAAAAAGAAAAGAGGAGGGAAATTTTTTTTTTTTTTTTATATATATTTCTATTTTTTTTTTTAATTTTTGTTTTATTTTACCAGGTAAGTTGACTGAGAACACGTTCTCATTTACAGCAACGACCTGGGAAATAGTTACAGGGGAGAGGAGGGGGATGAATTTCAGCCCTGCCACAAAAGGAACAGCTGACATCATGTCAGTGATTCTCTCGTTAACACAGGTGTGAGTGTTGATGAGGACAAGGCTGGAGATCATTCTGTCATGCTGATTGAGTTCGAATAACAGACTGGAAGCTTCAAAAGGAGGGTGGTGCTTGGAATCATTGTTCTTCCTCTGTCAACCATGGTTACCTGCAAGGAAACACGTGCTGTCATCATTGCTTTGCCAAAAACAGGGCTTCACAGGCAAGGATATTGCTACCAGTAAGATTGCCCCTAAATCAACCATTTATCGGACCATCAGAAACTTCAAGGAGAGCGGTTCAATTGTTGTGAAGAAGGCTTCAGGGCGCCAAGAAAGTCCAGCAAGCGCCAGGACCGTCTCCTAAAGTTGATTCAGCTGCGGAATCAGGGCACCACCAGTAACAGAGCTTGCTCAGGAATGGCAGCAGGCAGGTGTGAGTGCATCTGCACGCAGTGAGGCGAAGACTTGGAGGATGGCCTGGTGTCAAGAAGGGCAGCAAAGAAGCCACTTCTCTCCAGGAAAAACATCAGGGACAGACTGATATTCTGCAAAGGTACAGGGATTGGACTGCTGAGGACTGGGGTAAAGTCATTTTCTCTGATGAATCCCCTTTCCGATTGTTTGGGGCATCCGGAAAAAAGCTTGTCCGGAGAAGACAAGGTGAGCGCTACCATCAGTCCTGTGTCATGCCAACAGTAAAGCATCCTGAGACCATTTATGTGTGGGGTTGCTTCTCAGCCAAGGGAGTGGGCTCACTCACAATTTTGCCTAAGAACTCAGCCATGAATAAAGAATGGTACCAACCACATCTCCCGAGAGCAACTTCTCCCAACCATCCAGGAACAGTTTGGTGATGAACAATGCCTTTTCCAGCATGATAGAGCACCTTACCATAAGGCAAAAGTGGCTCGGGGAACAAAACATCGATATTTTGGGTCCATGGACAGGAAACTCCCCAGACCTTAATCCCATTGAGAACTTGTGGTCAATCCTAAAGAGGCGGGTGGACAAACAAAAACCCACAAATTCGGACGAACTCCAAGCATTAATTATGCAAGAATGGGCTGCCATCAGTCAGGATGTGGCCAGAAGTTAATTGACAGCATGCCAGGGCGGATTGCAGAGGTCTTGAAAAAGAGGGTCAACACTGCAAATATTGACTCTTTGCATCAACTTCATGTAATTGTCAATAAAAGCCGTTGACACTTATGAAATTCTTGTAATTATACTTCAGTATTCCATAGTAGCATCTGACAAAAATATCTAAAGACACTGAAGCAGACAAACTTTGTGAAAATTAATATTTCTGTCATTCTGAAACTTTTGGCCACGACTGTACATCTGCTCTCCTTTCTAGCCAATGCAGCTAAAAACCCAGTGCAGGATCCTGGCAGGTTTTTGCAGATATAAGGGGAATTTATAACGTTAACATCCCCACAAAAATATAACCAACAATTTTAGTTTATCTTCACGAACCCAGCCTTTACTTTGAAACATTCATACACCAATTGGCTTAATCATTTATTTACTAACTAAAAAATCACATAAATGCATAAACAAACCAACACAGTAGATATGGTTACAAGGAAATGATAGGAAAGGTTCCCTAGTGGGCTAAGCCGATATGACGGCTTGGTGGACAAAGGGAAGTAGGTGTGGACTGAGAACAGCGGGAAAGACAAAAAGGATTCACTACACAGTTGATGATTATATTAATTGAAATGCTAATCCTTTGCAAATGAAGCTCACTCATTCGGGAATAACTGCAATCAATATATATTTACGCTCAGTGTGTTGTCCGTCTGTCTGTTGGAGAGTTCATCCGAGCGTCTCTCTGCTTCCCTGAAAAAGTATTTTGTGGTTAGAATGGATACTTCAGAGTATCATTCAGAACTGTTGTCCTAGGATAGATGTTTCGGCGTTTGTCGGTCTTCGCATCCCAGGTTGACATAATTTCTAGTTGCAGACTAGTAATTGGTATCTAAGATTTGCTCTTATTCTGTCGGGATCGATAGTCTCAGAGTCTCACCATTTCCTGCCGTGTAGCCAATGCTCCATGTGGTATGGCTAGGAATTCAACACATTACAACCTTAGCTTATACTGAGGTTTTTGTGGTCTGAAGAGGATTTCCTCAGGAGGGGGTTTTATTCGTAACAATAGAAAAGGCGGGTCTATGAAGCCAGATCATGTCTGTGCTCACGGGGGCGGGCCAATGACTTAGTTAAACTTTAGGGAATACAGTTCTTTCACATTAAAGGTTTAACATCATGTTACATAATTTCACAAATAGTTTCCATCTTTACTCATTCATTTTATAGAAGAATTAGATGCAAACCCCATAATTGAGAAATGTACATATTCAGAGATATAGTTATGTGTGTTTCCTGTCCTCTCTGAGGTCACCAAATGAAACACACTCATCATACCCGTCCCTTAAGTGTTCACGGACCACGGGGAGAGAGTCTCCGCCAGGAATTTACGACCTGAGATAACAGAACCTGGGTGTAGGAGAGAGAGGGAGAGGCCACAATCTATACCAGAAAGGGCCACGTCATGACACAAGGCAAAAATCTGTCCTTCTGCCCCTGGGCAAGGCAGTTAACCCACTGTTCCCAGGTACCGAATACATGGATGTCGATTAAGGCAGACCTCTGCACCTCTCTGATTCAGAGGGGTTGGGTTGAATGCAGAAGACACATTTCAGTGGAATGCATTCAGTTGTACAATTGACTAGATCTTTTCCCTTGGTTACCTCCCTGACCAAGGCCCATCTCCCCCGATTGCTCAGTTTGGCCGGGGGGCCAGCTCTAGGAAGAGTCTTGGTGGTTCTAAACTTCTTCCATTTAAGAATGATGGAGGCCACTGTGTTCTTGGGGACCTTCAATGCTGCAGAATTTTTTTGGTACCCTTCCCAGAGCTGTGCCTCAACACAATCCTGTCTCGGAGCTCTACGGACAATTCCTTCAACCTCATGGCTTGGTTGTTGCTCTGACATACACTGTCAACTGTGGGACCTTATATAGACAGGTGTGTTCCTTTCCAAATCATGTCCAATCAATTGAATTTACCACAGGTGGACACATCATTGGAGTTACATTCTTAGCTAAGGATATCATTAACTAATACTAATTAGCTAATACATAAATAATGGTAATATCCTAACAGTCACTTGGTTATAAAGTTACTATGAATGTGATTATTGAAAATGGGTTTGTCAATTTCTCTTTAGGTGTTTGAGTGTTGGCCCAGTTATAATCTGGKTCTTKTCCAGCCTGCCTTCCAGCCAGTTGAAAGCTGGTTTGTTTTAATTAATTATACAATTGGAATTTAGTATTTTTGTAACATACTTGAAAATGTACTACAACACCAGAAAATTAGTCGAATAGACTGAGTGCAAAATAGTAGATCCATGTTACCTTCCCTAAAATTCTCATTCCTCAACTAAAATACCTTTTAATCCAAGTTGTAACGGATATCATAAGGTGAATGCACCAACTTGTAAGTCACTCTGGATAAGAGCGTCTGCTAAATGACTTAAATGTAATGTAACGCTTCTTGACTAGTGATGAACAATTAACCAAATTTTTGTTTTGGTGGGGTGGGGGGGTATTAAACAACTAATTGACCGATGTCTGTTCAGATTACTTGAATTCCGTTTAGTCCGTTTTTTTGTGCAGCTAACGCGCAGTTTATCTGGAGATAAATCGAATCATTTTGTAGGCAAATCAAATTCGTGAAATGATGCCTTATCTAATTTGAAGAGCTAGTAAAATGATTTTGTCACGTGTCTGCAGCTAGCCTAGCTACACTGAAGAAAAATACTAACGCAACAATTTCAAAGATGTAAATACTAACGCAACAATTTCAAAGATGTTACAGTTCATATAAGGAAATAATTCATTAGGCCCTATTCTATGGATTTCACATGACTGGGAAAACAGATTCCTTTAAAAAAAAACATTTAAGGTAGGGGCGTGGATCAGGAAACCAGTCAGTATCAGGTGTAACCACCATTTGTTTGCCTCATGCAGCGACACATCTCCTTTGCATAGTTGATTGTGGAATGTTGTCCCACTCCTCTTCAAAGGCTGTGCAAAGTTGCTGGATATTTGTGTGAACTGGAACACGCTGTCCTACATGTCTATYCAGAGCATCCCAAACATGCTCAATGGGTGAGTATGCTGTCATGGAWGAACTTGGACATTTTCAGCTTCCAGGAATTGTGTACAGATCCTTACGACATGGGGTCATGCGTTATCATGCTGACATGAGGTTATGGTGGAGAATGAATGGCACRATGGGCCTCAGGATCTCGTCACGGTATCTCTGTCCATTCAAGTTGCCATCGATAAAATGCAATAKTATTCATTGTCCATAGCTTATGCGTGGCCATACCATAACCCCACYACCATGGGGCACTCTGTTCACAACGTTGACATCAGTAAACCATTCGCCCACACGATGCCGTACACGCTACGCTGTCTGCCATCTGCCCTGTACATTTGAAACCGGGATTCATCTGTGAAGAGCACACTTCTCCAGAGTGACAGTGGCCGTTGAAGGTGAGCATTGCCAACTGAAGTCAGTTAAGACGCCAAACTGCAGTCAGGTCAAGATCCTGGCAAGGATGACGAGCACAAGGATGAGCTTCCCTGAAACAGTTTCTGACCGTTTGTGCAAAAATTATTTCTTTGTATAAACTAGTTTTCATCCGCTGTACGGGTGGCTGGTCTCAGACGATACCACAAGTCAAGACGCTGGATTTGGAGGTCCTGGGCTGGTGTAGTTAAACGTGGTCTGCGGTTGTGAGCGAAATTAACATTAAATTCTCTGGCAACAGCTCTGGTGGACATTCCTGTAATCAGCATGCCAATTGCACACTCCCTCAAAACATGAGACATCTGTGACATTTTGTTGTGACAAAACTGCACGTTTTATTGGCCTTTTTATTTTCCACAGCACAAGGTGCACCTGTGTAATGATCAYGCTGTTTTATCAGCTTCTTGATATTACATGCCTGTCAGGTGGATGGATTGTCTTGCCAAAGGGGCAAAGGGGTCTTGGCTCACTAAAAGGGATGTAAACAAATGTGTGCACAATTTAAGAGATACGTTTTTTTGTCCATATGGAACATTTCTTTGGTCTTTTATTTCAGCTCATGAAACATGGGACCAACACTTTACATTTTGCATTGAAATTCTTGTTCAGTATAAATAGGATGACTAAAGACAGAATAGTATGGGGAGTACATAGTTAATGTTTGGCTGTTACTGCCTGAGCAGAGATGAGATGATGACTAAGGAATGGAAAAAATWAATTAATCAAACGCAAACTAAGTATATTTTCAATGTTTTGGCAATTTAATGTTCACAATTTTGGGCTTTTGAATTTCTATTTAAAAAGCAAAAACATTATTTGAATGTCATTTCTTATTGCATTTAATGAAAATCTGGGATTTTGCAAATCTTAAACACTCAATTATTATCCAAAATAACTTTAGAGATACMAAATGTTTTTTTCCCACAGATTTTTATTGAACACTGACCAGAGTTCTTATTAGCTCAGGATTCCCCTCTGTRGGAATCTGTGTTTTAAAATGGGGTGATATGAAAGTAGTTTGAGATTTCAAAGGCATATTGCACGTAATGATTATTAACAGTTAGACAGAGCGTCCAAGGTGTTGTACACATTTTCTGCTGTTGTCAATGGTTTGAATGAGAACCCAATGGCTGTATGGCCCCTTGGGTTCTTGAGAGCTAGTTAATAGTCTGAGTGGCKTGTGAATATTTTTTGCCCACCAGACACTGACACTGGTTCACCGAAATMTTAATGTCATGCCCTGGTTACAATGRTCAGCTATTGCATGGTCAGCTGTTATATCAATAGCTCGTTTACAAAATGTAACATGGCTKCCCTACAGCAGAGGTTCCACCAGCATAAATTTGAGTCAGTCAACATGACTGACGGRATTGAAGAAAATCTGCCCTTGTCCATTTATAGGTCGCTTAGGGCACATTTTTGACACAACTTATTAGTCAATACATAAAAATACTGCTTTACTTGATTTTTTCCCCCTGTTCTGTAGTGTTGGCTGAGGGAAAGTGTATGTAGATAGCACCAGCATCTTGAAAATAAGCCTGGGGAGTAACATTATTTCATGTTCAATAATTTTTGCTGTGGCTGTAAAAATTGTGCAGTGAATATGGTTTTTCTCATATTTTTACAGTTTTCTTGGATATACTTCGTTGTCGTGTGGGGGAGTCTTTATCCATAGAAATACCTGATGATGACCAGTGTCCGTTGTCAAACTTCAGTCTATGTACAGAGAAAATTGGCCAAGTGTTCGAGTATAGCAAGAAGCTGTCAGTTGACTGTGGATCCACGTTATCAGGACAGGATCCAGTTGAAGAATGACGCCAACGGCCTTGCTGTTGTAATTTGGAATGTAACCAAAGATGATGAAAAGGAACACTTATGTGGACTGTGCTTCTACATTTCTAAAGAGATTTGTAATTCAAATTCCAAGTAAGAAGCCTTCTGTCAATCTTTTTAATGCAAAAAAAAGTTGGTTTGGAAGTACATGTGACAGTAGAGCRGTTTCTAAAGTTCCACTGTTGCTTAGCTGTACTGAAGGGATGAAACATCAGTTATTAAGCTGGTATTGCTATTGTAAACATTGCAGCACTATTTAACACAAACTAAAGAAGTTTATTTTGCTTATGAAGTATTTTCAGATAGTACAACCTCCACACCAGGAGGTATTGTTGTCCCCTGATCTTTGACTAGGAAGTAGATAATAAAGAATTGTTTTTGTAGTACAGAAATTTTGTTGTTCAAGCATGACAAGTGTGTTTTGCTTATGTATTTTCAGGAAGTATTGAGAGTTCAACCACCACAGCATTCCCCCAACCATCTACAACCACACCAGGAGGTATAATTGTCACCTGATCTTTAACCTGGAAGTACATCGAGCAGGGTTTACCAAACTCAAACCGGGGGACCCCAGGTGGTACACATTTTGGTTAATTTTTTCTCCCCCTAGCACTACACAGCTGATTTAAAATAATGAGCTCATCAAGCTTTGATTATTTGAATCAGCTGCATAGTGCTAAGGCAAAAAACAAAACGTGCACCCATTGGGGTCCCCAGGACCAAGTTTGGGAAACGCTGAGAACTGTTTTTATAGTGCAGAAGTATTTGTTATTCAAGCATGACAATTGTATTTAGCTTACAATATATTTTCAGGTAGCACTGAGAGTTCAACCACCACAGCAGCCCCCCAACCATACCAGGTATAATCGTCGTTTGATCTTTAAATTGTACTAGATTGCTGAGCAGATTATGTGCTGTAATAGCAGAACTGGGTTCAAATAGTATAAAAAAATCTACCAAAAGGCCTCCCGGGTGGCGCAGTGGTCTAGGGCACTGCATCGCAGCGCTAGCTGTGCCACCAGAGACTGGGTTCGCGCCCAGGCTTTGTCGCAGCCGGCCGCGACCGGGAGGTCTGTGGGGCGACGCACAATTGGCCTAGCGTCGTCCGGGTTAGGGAGGGTTTGGACGGTAGGGATATCCTTGTCTCATCGCGCTCCAGCGACTCCTGTGGCGGGCCGGGCGCAGTGCACGCTAGCCTGGTAGCCAGGTGCACGGTGTTTCCTCCGACACATTGGTGCGGCTGGCTTCCGGGTTGGAGGCGCGCTGTGTTAAGAAGCAGTGCGGCTTGGTTGGGTTGTGTTTCGGAGGACGCATGGCTTTCGACCTTCGTCTCTCCCGAGCCCGTACGGGAGTTGTGGCGATGAGACAAGATAGTAACTACTAACAATTGGATACCATGAGATTGGAGAGAAAAAGGGGGTAAAATTAAAAAATAAAATAAAATCTACCAAGCACTTAATGAGCTTGTGTGTTGCAGTAGAACCAACAGAATTGTATCAAGTGAAAACCCTGTCAATCTGTCATGGAAAGGCCACATTTTAACATCACAGAGACAGCTATGGTGTGAACTAATGCACAGCAACATTCTAAATAACGGGAGATCTGTTTATATTTGAATTAAAATACATTCCAAGTTATTTTGGAATCTTTCATGTAGAACTAGAAAGTAAAGTTTTCAAACTCGATGTTATGATCACCTCTGATCAGGAGTTAGAAGTTGGTCGGATATGGTGTGTGCCAATATGTTCTGGAATGTGTATGATTGTATGTATGTGCACATCTGGCTCCTCTGGCCATATTTAGTTTGACAGTTAAGATACTTGACTGCCTTTTGGCTAAGATAGTGTAGTATCTGTTACAAAAAATCTGTTCCTGTCAGTTTAATATCTGATCCGTCCCTTATTTGGGGACCATTAATGAAACGCTGAGACGCGGTATTCCTGTGTCCTGTTGTGACATGGCTACGCGGCTCTGAGACCACCAACTGCGGGGGACGCACAGCCCGACCGCGAACCTCCCCACAATTCCCAACAATGCATCTCCCAGTACGCGTCTTCTATTCATTTGAATGTGTAGACAGTTGGAGAAATGGCTTGAATTCGAAAAGTAAACAATCCCAACGCTCCTTTATTTTACAACACTGCTCTGCGTACACATTTGGTACTCTGCTATACCACAGGACTTCTCCTCTTCCTCTCTGTGTACCACCACTTCGGTGATGCCTCAGCAGTCCCCGCTGGCTCACCACACTAAGTTCAGAGTAGTAGCCAGTTGTCCACTCTACAAGCCCTCAGCACTGCAGGATTCCACTATCTCCCATTCCTCTCACACTTCAGGCGGCGACTCAAATGATGTTCTCAAAAGATCAGGAATTTGCAGCCAGCTGAATCAAAACAGATTGTACTGTGTCCAGATGTATTTTTCTAACAAAAACACTAGCCAGCTAGCTAGCCAAGCCAAGAAGTGTTAACCTGTCAGTCAATTTGCAAATCCGTGGCTCCAAAACCCCAGATATATGCA
Organism: Salvelinus sp. IW2-2015; assembly: GCF_002910315.2. Classification (NCBI taxonomy): domain Eukaryota; kingdom Metazoa; phylum Chordata; class Actinopteri; order Salmoniformes; family Salmonidae; genus Salvelinus; species Salvelinus sp. IW2-2015. The sequence continues at coordinate 22,429,279 of NC_036850.1, read as the reverse complement.
ATAAAAACAATGTTATCAAAAACAAGAGATTTTTAAAAATAAACAACAATGTACAAATTTACGGGAGCTCTGTTCTTAAGCCACTAYTAGGACACCATGGAAACCATAGAACATGTCCTAAACAACACCTTTCCAGCGCTGCGGGTGCATTACCTTTGTAAAAGTATAATTTGTGTAAGTCAATTTGTCATTCGCTCAAGTTTTGGACCACATGAAAGCTGCTGAGATTGCATTCTTCCCTACAATGATACAGAGAACGTTAGCAATATAGAACACATGGAAATTGATAATTAAATCTAATTTTGTCAATATATCTCCCCTGATACCTGAATGCATACGCTACTTTGTAAGATATTAATCACATTAGCTTGCTTCAAAGTATACTAGTCAACATTTTAACTGGGCGTTAGGTCTTTCTTTTTTTACTTTCAGGTTTTTCAAAAAGTATTGTAATTGTTTCAATGTTTTATTAATACTTTATCACAYCAGATTCTACTGCTCAATAGGACCTTGAAAAGCAGAATTGGGTGTTTGAGCAGGGCTGTAACAAAAGCCTGCATACCCATTAGCTCTTCAGATGGAATGTTAGCCACATGTTTTATACAGTACATTGACTTAGGCATGTTTTTTCACCATATTGCGTATCTAATACCACAAGTATTATATCAAAGTCAATGTTAGTATCGTGACAACAAGGACTTCCCCGCAGTAGTGCTATCAAGTCATTTTCTGTCATGACAAATCATGACATAACATTGGTTCAATTGTATGGCAATTTGTGTTAATTTATGTTAATGCTAGAACCAGGAAATAATCGAGTACTATAAGTWATTTTTTTCTGCCTTTAAAGGTCTACCTGTGGAACATCTTGCTTGGCTGGTACTGGTACCAGTATGCCTAGGCGGTGTAGTACTACACATCAGGAATCGTTAACAAAAGTTGAAGGAAGAACCTCTCTGCCGAGCTGTAGATCCCATCGTCCACCTATGTTCTAAATCAAAACACATCAATGGACACAGCAGAACAATGAAATGATGTCTCTGTTACTAAGGTTGGCTAGACACTATGATTTTGCCCTGTCTGCGGGCTTGCCATGAGCATTTCTAATCAATCAAACTCAGGGGCATGTTTTTTGCTGTCTGCTCCGGTGGAATCTTTTTGAAAGTGCTTTCTAAATGCAATGTCCCATTCACTTCTATTGAGCGTTAGCTAGTGGTGGCTTAAGTTATGTGAAGTTTTGAAGTGGCTGTTTAAAGGGAACTGAACCATGCATTACTGTTTCTCCTGGCCCAAAGACTACTGGCAGAGTGAGGAGCCTAACAATAAGTTGTGTAAAATCCTAAACAATCCCTTTAAACCCTCAGCCTTACTGTACAACTACTGTACTTGTGATTTTCTTCAACCTTTCTAACGGTTGATCATTGTCAGCATTACATTGTGTTCCCTATTCGGGGAGACGTTTATACAGATGTGCACAATTTACTGTACTGTCATTATACTGTATCACATGTCTGATACCAGAACCATTATGTTCTATTGTATGATTACACCTCTTATGATAATGGGATTGACAAGACTTGTTCAAATACATATTTATGATCAAAGATTTTCTTTAAGGTCAACATAGTTGGATTTATTTATATTTTTTTACTGAAGGTAATTAGAAAGTAACAAATTGTGCACACTGCTGTTTTTAAATGCACTTTTGTGACAACCTGATGCATGTACAGTTATCTAATTAATATTTTTGCTAATGTAGATGTGACGTGGCCCCTCGCGATATTGAGACTGGTCGACACACAAACATTCCCTTCAGATAAACCTGACTGTTCTTTTTGTAAAGATGGTTCCCTTGAAAAATGTGTGATCTTTTTTGCCAACTGTCCAGCCATMATGAAATGCTACTTTTGATCAGGTAACAATGTGAATGTCTTTCCAAATCTTGCCGTCTCATCCTCTATCACAGACCTCTTAGAAGTTCCTGAATGTCCTCTTATTTACTGTACTTTATGTATAGATGGCAATCATGTTTACATTTACATTACATTTAAGTCATTTAGCAGACGCCCTTATCCAGAGCGACTTACAAATTGGAAYGTTCATACATATTCATCCTGGTCCCCCCGTGGGGAATGAACCCACAACCCTGGCGTTGCAAGYGCCATGCTCTACCAACTGAGCCACACGGGACCACCAGATGATTTAATCTATTTTAGAGGATTCCAAGGAATTCTGTGCAATGTTTGACTGACTGCTTTTAGTGTCTCAACTGTGTGATCCACAATGTGTTTGAAAAATATATGTATTTTGTATTGTCAACCAGTTGTGGAGTGATACAAATGTTTCTAACCTTTTGAATAAACTCTTGCTCTTTTCTGATTTGTATCCAGGGTCTATTTGTTATACATTGCATTCCACTTTTTGTTACGTTACAGCCTTATTCTAAAATGGAATATATTTGTTTTTTTYCCCTCATCAATCTACACACAATACCCCATAACAGAGAACAGGTTTTTTGAAATTGTATCTAATTAATAGAAAATTTAAAACGWCTTATATACATAARTATTCAGACTGGAAATTAAGCTCAGATGCATCCTGTTTCCATTGATCATCCTTGACTGTTTCTAAATCTTGATTGGAGTCCACCTGTGGTAAATCAATTGATTGGACATGATTTGGAAAGATACACACCTTTCTATATAAGGTCCCACAGTTGACAGTGCATGTAAGAGGTAAAAAACCAAGCCATGCGATCGAAGGAATTGTCCTTAGAGCTCCGAGACAGGATTGTGTCGGCACAGATCTGGGGAAGGGTATTGAAACATTTCTGCAGCATTGATGTCCCCCAAGAATACAATGGTGTCCATCATGCTTAAATGGAAGAAGTCTGGAACCACCAAGACTCTTCCTAGAGCTGGCCAAACTGAGCAATCGGGAGAATGACCTTGGACAGGGAGGTGACCAAGATCCTGTTGGTCACTGATAGAGCTCTAGAGTTCCTCTGTGGAGATGGGATAACATTCTAGAAGTACAACCATCTATGCAGCACTCCACCAATCAGGTCTTTATGGTGAAGTGGCCAGATGGAAGCCACTCTTCAGTATAAGGCACATGACAGTCCACTTGGAGTTTGCCAAAAGGCAGCTAAAGGACTGACCATGAGAAACAAGATTCTCTGGTCTGATGAAACCAAGATTGAACTCTTTGGCCTGAATGCCAAATGTCACGTCTGGAGGAAACCTGGCACCATACATACGGTGAAGCATGGTCTGAATACTTATGTAAATGTGATATTTACTTTTTTTTTTTAAATATGTGTATATATATACATGTGCCAAAATGTATATATTTTTTTGCTTTGTAATTAAATGGTATTGTGTGTAGACYGATGAAGAAAAATATAATTTAATCAATTTTAGAATAAGCTGTAACGTAACAATGCGGATAAAGTCAAGCGGTCTGAATACATTCTGAATGCACTATATACARTATAACAGCAGGTTGTTGCATTTCAGATTAAAACATATATTTATAGTTGCAGATTTATGCTTAAGCCAGTACTGTTTTGATAATTGGTCCTTGGATGGACTGGTAGATATGACGTAAATGATTTAAGATCAGATGTCTAAAATGATCTTGTTCAATACATTTCTATCTCTAACACCCTGAACATACTGGTCATGCAATCAACACTGGAATAGCACCAGAAATAAAAAGATGTGAAACAAATCTGGACACATGTAGATCCCATCGTCCACCTACGTAGATGTATGGAGAGGCAGAAGTTTAACCCCGTGTGTCACAGGAGACTTCATAAAACACCAGAAATGTTACTTTTACTCTCAGCATCTTTACATTTGATTCCTGTTTGTCCTCCTATGCTCACTCTTGGTCCTCTAGATGACAGGCTTCAACCAAATTGTTCCAKAATCCTCATTTTGTCAGGATCTACAGTATAAGAGGACAGCTATTTTTTTTTATCTTCATGAAATGCGCAATAAACACCAATACCTGATTTACAGACAATGAGTTGCACCACATAAGTATTAAAAAAATAAATTTCAGAAAGCTGATTCAATGTGGAAATTTGAATTATTGGGTGCAAATKATTTCTTAACAGGTCGTCAACAGCAGAAGACACAGAGAGCAGACCCCAGTACAGAGAGCATGGGGGCYATGATCAAGRTGATAAACCATGACAACTTCATCCCAACAACAGTAGTAGAGAGCTGATCTGAAATGACAGAACATTCATAACAGTTCAACTGTCATTTACAGCTTTCTTGGTGTGTGAATATAAAGATGATCAGATTTTATTATATTTATCACAACTGAAAAACAATTCTAAACATACTGTATTGAAAACAATCAAGAAATGTATCAAGTACATGTGAGTACATAAATATTATATTTGTTTCTTCCTACTGTGTTTTGGTATAGATTTATAATTTAAATACATATCCTGAATTGACTTGAGATTAAACTTTATTGAACCAGGTGTATATTTTTGGAACACTCCCAATGCAAAACCACAGTTATGCAGTCATAATGCAGAGTTTACTCACCATCACTGATAAGGGAGAGCTTGGTCCCACTTCCGATCTCAAATATGTTAGCCCTCTGCTCAACACAGTAGTACAGACCCACGTCACTTTCTGAGATGTTCAGTATGCTCAGATTGCTTCTGAACAGGCCTGTGTCATACACTGACTCGAAACGGTCATCAAACTTTTTGTTGAGGCTCAGGGGTGTATTTGTCTTTATAGTGGTGGCTACTGAAAGAGTGGCATCAGGACGAAGAACAAACCACATGATCTCGTACTCCAGGGTAATGTCACAGCCAAGGGTGACTGTGTCCCCTGGTTTCACTAGAATCTCATTTTGATCTGCTCCAAAAGCCTCACAGAACATGGAACCTTTCATAAAAACATAGACCATATTATTGACTGAGGCTATTTAAATAAAATGTTCATAACACATTTACATTTAAAAAAATCTAATTAACAGAGAGTACTTAAACCTAATGAAATATAAACAATGTCTCTCCCAAGTGGATAAAATACATTTCTACTTACAGCATAGAATTGTTAGAGCTGTTCTCTTGTTCATTGTTTCCTGTCAGTTTCGCTGGAAAGAAGGATGTGAATGCAAGTTATTTTCTTTTCTGCGTGTACAAGTCCACCTACCACAGGTACAGGAAACAAAGAGGCCCACCGAGAGCCAGTCAAGGAAAGGTTTAAACTGTATCAGAATGTTTTTTTAACTGCTCTCAGTGTGTAAGATTCCTCCATTAAATTTTATTTTTTTGCAAGTACGCTGTGATAGTTGAAGCTGAACTATCATTTAATTTTGAGTCTAACCGTGTAGGAAAAGTACATCTAAGCCCAGTTCTGAGAAATACATTCTAAATGTGCTTTTCTGATTGGATGCCTGGGGGTAAAGCTTTTAGGAAGTGGTTATTGTGCTCCTACCCACCCCCACACACTTTCATTTCATGTTTAAGTCAGAGTTTAAGATTTTCTGTAAGTGAGGACTGGGAGGCTGTTCCTGTTACAACGCATGATGAGGACCATGATGATTCTCATCATCAAAAGTGAGTATTGTCTATGAAAATCAAATAATGAATATATGAGACAAATAGTTTGTCCATTTAGAATAAAAGCACTTTATGTACAGTTGAAGTCAGAAGTTTACATACACTTAGGTTGGAGTCATTAAAACTCATTTTTCAACCACTCCAACACTTCTTGTTAACAAACTATAGTTTGGGCAAGTCAGTTAGGACATCTACTTTGTGCATGACACAAGTAATTTTTCCAACAATTGTTTACAGACAGATTATTTCACTTATAATTCACTGTATCACAATTCCAGTGGGTCAGACGTTTACATACACTAAGTTGACTGTGCCTTTAAACACTTGGAAAATTCCATTAAATGATGTCATGGCTTTAGAAGCTTGTGATAGGCTAATTGACATCATTTGAGTCAATTGGAGGTGTACCTGTGGATGTATTTCAAGGCCTACCTTCAAACTCAGTGCCTCTTTGCCTGATATCATGGGAAAATCACAAGAAATCAGCCAAGACCTCAGAAAAAAATTATAGACCTTCACAAGTCTGGTTCATCCTTGGGAGGAATTTCCAAACGCCTGAAGGTACCACGTTCGTCTGTACAACAATGGTATGCAAGTATAAAACCATGGGACACGCAGCCGTCATACCGCTCAGGAAGGAGATGCGTTCTGTCTCCTAGAGATGAACGTACTTTGGTGCGAAAGTGCAAATCAATCCCAGAAAAACAAAAAAGGACCTTGTGAAGATGCTGGAGGAAACAGGTACAAAATATATATCCACAGTAGAACGAGTCCTATATCGACATAACCTGAAAGGCCGCTCAGCAACGAAGAAGCCACTGCTCCAAAACCGCCTAAAAAAGCCAGACAACGGTTTGCAACTGTACATGGGGACAAGATCGTACTTTTTGGAGAAATTACCTCTAGTTTGATGAAACAAAATAGAACTGTTTGGCCATAATGACCATCGTTATGTTTGGAGGAAAAAGGGGAGGCTTGCAAGCCGAAGAACACCATCCCAACTGTGAAGCACGGGGGTGGCAGCATCATGTTGTGGGGGCTTTGCTGCAGGAGGGACTGTGCTCTTCACAAAATAGATGGCATCATGAGGAAGGGAAATTTGTGGATATATTGAAGCAACATCTCAAACATCTGTCAGACGTTAGCTTGGTCGCAAATGGGTCTTCCAATGGACAACGACCCCAAGCATACTTCCAAAGTTGTGGCAAAATGGCTTAAGGACAACAAAGTCATGGTATTGGAGTGCCATCACAAAGCCTGACATCAATCAGAAAATTTGTGGGAAGAACTGAAAAGCGTGTGCGGCAAGGAGGCCTACAAACCTGACTCAGTTACACCAGCTCTGTCAGAGGAATGGCCAAATACACCCAACTTATTGTGTGAAGCTGTGGTAGGCTACCTGAAACGTTGGACCAAGTTAAACAATTTAAAGGCAATGCTACTAAATACTAATTGAGCGAATGTCAACTTCTGACCCACTGGGAATTTGATGAAAGAAATAAAAGCTGAAATAAATAATTCTCTCTATTATTATTCTGACATTTCACATTCTTAATAAAGTGGTGATCCTAATTGACCAGGGAATAATTTACTAGGATTAAATGTCAGGAATTGTGAAAAACTGAGTTTAAATGTATTTGGCTAAGGTGCATGTAAACTTCCGACTTCAACTCTATTTAGTTTCACCATTTGGAAAAATCTGTAAACTTTACATTACAGTGTCTTATTACTGTGTATTATCACTGTACATGCAGATTAACAATATTGTCATTTCTCATTGTTACAGTGTACTTACACTAATTTACAGAAGTAACCTACCCTAAGTAGAGTGTAATGATGTAATGAGTAATTGCAATACTTAAATTGTACTTACAGGACTAATTACACACAGATATGAGCACTGTAATGTAAAGTGTTATCAAAATCATACCGTAAATATTTGTTAAAAGACCTACATACAGTACAGAGAAGAAGCTAGCCTAACATGGGGGACTGCGATGGTAAAAACTCTTCTCTCTCTTCTCTCTTCTCTCTCGATATACATATATATATCGAGAGAGAGAGAGAGATATATAATAATATATATATATTACATTTTATATTTATAATATTATACATTTTTTGTTTTATTCTATAAACTACACACAACATTTCTCCAAATTCCAAATCAAAATATTGTCATTTAGTGCATTTATTTGCAGAAAATGCAACTGGTCAAAATAAAGATATGCAGAGACCTCGAATAATGCAAAGAAATAAGTTCATATTCATTTTTAAACAACACAACACTTCTGGCATGCCTCTCACCAGTCTTTCACTTGATGTTGGGTAACTTTATGCCACTCCTGGCGCAAAAGTTCAAGCAGCTTGGCTTTGTTTGATGGCATGTGGCCATCCATCTCCCTCTTGATCACATTCCGAGGTTTTCAATGGGGTTCAGGTCTGGAGATTGGGTGGCCATGACAGGGTCTTGATCTGGAGGTCCTCCATCCACACTTATTGACCTGGCAGTGTGGCATGGTGCATTGTCCTGCTGGAACAACCAATCCGCAGAGTTGGGGAACATTGTCAGAGCAGAAGGAAGCGTTTTCTTCAGGACAACCTTGGTAGTGACTTGATTCTTGTGTCCTTCACAAAGACAAATCTGTCTGATTCACCTTGCTGAAGCACCCCCAGATCATCACCGATCCTCCACCACATTTCACAGTGGGTGCGAGACCTGGAGAGGCCTACAAGTCACAGTGTCTCAAGGGTTTTTTCTTATTTGGACTATTTTCTACATTGAATATAATAGTGAAAAAAATGAAATAATACATATAGAATCATTTCGTAACCAAAAAAAGTGTTAAACAAATCAAAATATATTTTATATTTGAGTTTCTTCAAATAGCCACCCTTTGCCTTGATGCAGCTTTGCACACTCTTGGTATTCTCTTAACCAGCTTGATGAGGTAGTCACCTGGAATGCATTTCAATTAACAGGTGTGCCTGAATTCTTTCCTCTTTTTTTTTTTTTTGCATTTGAGCCAATCAGTTGTGTTGTGACAAGGTAGGGGTGGTATATAGAAGATAGCCCTATTTGGTAAAAGACAAGTCCATATTATGGCAAGAACAACTCAAATAAGCAAAGAGAAATGACAGTCCATCATTACTTTAAGACATGAAGGTCAGTCAGTACAAGAACTTTGAAAGTGCAGTGCAAAAACCATCAAGTGCTATGATGAAACTGGCTCTCATGAGGATATATATATATCGAGAGAGAGAGAGAGAGAGAGAGAGAGTTTTTACCATTGCAGTCCCCCATGCCACAGGAAAGGAAGACCCAGAGTTACCTCTGCTACAGAGGATAAGTTCATTAGAGTTAACTGCACCTTAGATTGCAGCCCAAATAAATGCTTCACAGAGTTCAACTAACAGACACACATCTCAACATCAACTGTTCAGAGGAGACTGCTTGAATCAGGCCTTCATGGTCGAATTGCTACAAATACCACTATAAAGGACACCAATAATAAGAAGAGACTTGCTTGGGCAAGAAACACGAGCAATGGATATTAGACCAGTGGAAATCTGTCCTTTGGTCTGATGAGTCCAAATTTTAGGTTTTTGGTTCCAACCGCCATGTCTTTTGTGAAAGCAGAGTAGTGAACGGATGAGCTCAGCGTGTGTGGTTCCCACCATGAAGCATCGAGGAGGAGGTGTGATGGCGTGGGGTGCTTTGCTGGTGACACTGTCTGTGATTTATTTAGATTTCAATGCAAATTAACCAGAATGGCTACCACAGCATCTGCAGCGATATGCCATCCCATTGGTTTGCGCTTAGTGGAACTATCATTTGTTCTTCAACAGGACAATGACCCAATACACACCTCAGGCTGTGTAAGGGCTATTTGTCCAAGAAGGAGAGTGATCGAGTGCTGCATCAGATGACATGGCCTCCACAATCCCGACCTCAACCCAATTGAGATGGTTTGGGATGAGTTGGACCGCAGAGTGAAGGAAAAGCAGCCAAAGTGCTCAGCATATGTGGGAACTCTTCAAGACTGTTGGAAAACTATTCCTCATGAAGCTGGTTGAGAGAATGCAAGAGTGTGCAAAGCTGTTATCAAGGCAAAGGGTCACTACTTTGAAGAATATATTTGGATTTGTTTAACACTTTTTTGGTATCTACATGATTCCATATGTGTTATTTCATAGTTTTGATGTCTTTACTGTTATTCTACAATGTATAAATAGTAAAAATAAAGAAAAAGTGAAGTAAAGCCACATAAAAATGTTTTCAGTGTTGGTCAATTATGTAATAACATTCCTATAAAGCAGACCAGTACCACGCTAACACATGCTCTTCCTTTTCCAGGTGCTTTGCTCTGGGTGATGGCCACAGCTGATGTGACTGTCAAACAGGTGACACTTGGGGGCACCATCAATCTAGAATGTGATATCACGGTGAAATACGACATCATATGGTTTGTCCTGCGTCCACATAACACTGTCGCAGGCCACCTTTACCTTTGTTAAACAGGATAAGAATCTAAGATCCACGGCCCAATATGGAGCCGCTTTGTGCCTGTATATAACAAAGCCGTGCCAACTGTTGACCTGACCAATATGGAACCTAACAGCCAGTGACCTGGGCCTGTATTACTGTGGCATGTGGAGAGTAATGTCTTTGAGATTGGGAATGGAACTCAGCTCACCTTTACAGGTGGTAGTTTCCACATCACCATCTGGTTCTTTATCATGTAAAAGTATGAAATGTAGAAATAGGTGTTGTTTAGTGTGATCTGATAAGAGTTCCCATGATTCTGTGATTTATTTGTCCAACGTTGTGATAAGGCCCTACAGTGCCTTCAGAAAGTATTCATCCCCTAGACTTGTTCCACATTTTGTTGTATTACAGCTGAATTCAAAATAGATTAAATTGATTTTCTTTCTCACCATTACAAACAATACCCATAATAACAAAGTGAAAACGTGTTTTTAGATTTAAAAAAATGAAATACAGACATATCTATTTTACATAAGTATTCACACCCCTGAGTCAATACATGTTAGAATTACCTTTGGAAGCATTACAGCTGTGAGTCTTTCTGGGTAAGTCTCTAAGAGCTTTCCACACCTGGATTGTGCAAACATTTGCCCATTATTTTTTATTAGTAGACAAACATTTTCAGGTCTTGCATAGATTTTCAAGTAGATTTAAGTCAAACTGTAACTTTGCACTCAAGAACATGCACTGTTCCTTGGTAAGAAACTCCGTGTAGATGTGGCCTTGTCTTTTAGGTTATTGTCCTACTGAAAGGGGTTTATTTTCCTCTAGGATTTTCCTGTGCTTAGCTCCATTCCTTTCTTTTTTATCCTGATTAACTCTCCAATCCATAACGATTACAGGCATACTCATACATGATGCAGACCCATTATGCTTGAAAATATGAAGAGTGGTACTCAGTAAGTGTTGTACAGGATTTCCCCAACTTAACACTTTGTATTCAGGACAAAAAGTGAGTTGCTTTGCCACATTTTTTGCAGTTTACTTTAGTAACTTGTTGCAAACACGATCTTGCCTCCCGGGTGGCGCAGTGGTCTAGAGCATTGCATCGCAGCGCTAGCTGTGCCACCAGAGACTGGGTTCGCGCCAGGCTCTGTCGCAGCCGGCAGCGACCGGGGTCCGTGGGGCGACGCACAATTGGCCTAGCGTCGTCCGGGTTAGGGAGGGTTTGGCCGGTAGGGATATCCTTGTCTATCGCGACCCAGCGATCCTGTGGCGGGCGGGCGAGTGCGCGCTAGCTGGTAGCCAGGTGCACCGTGTTTCCTCCGACACATTGGTGCGGCTGACTTCGGGTGGGAGGCACGCTGTGTTAAGAAGCAGTGCGGCTTGGTTGGGTTGTGTTTCGGAGGACGCATGCTTTCGACCTTTCGTCTCTCCCGAGCCCGTACGGGAGTTGTAGCGATGAGACAAGATAGTGATTACTAACAATTGGATACCACGAGATTGGGGAGAAAAAAGGGGGTTAAAAAGAAGWAGAGAAAAAAWAAGAAACTCGGTCAATCAGGTTAATATTGTGAAGTAACTACAATGTTGTTGATCCATCCTCAGTTTTCTCCTATCACAGCCATGAAACTCTGTAACTGTTTTAAAGTCACTATTGGCCTCATGGTGAAATCTCTGAGTGGTTTCCTTCCTCTCCAGCAACTGAGTTAGGATGAATGGCTGTATCTTTATAGTGACTGGGTGTATTGATACACCATCCAAGTAGTAATTAATAACTTGACCATGCTCAAAGGGATATTCAATGTCTGCTTTTTTTATTTATTTTGACCCATCTACCATTAGGTGCCCTTCTCTTTGAGGCATTGGAAAACCTCCCTGGTCTTTATGGTTGAATCTGTGTTTGAAATTYTCTGTTCGACTGAGGAACCATACAAATAATTGTATGTGTGGGGTACAGAGATGAAGTCATTCAATAATCATGTTAAACAGTACACTTTTAGAAAAAAGGGTTCCAAAAGGGTTCTTAGGCTGTCCCCATAGGAGAACCCTTTTTGGGTCCAGGTAGAACTTTTTTGAGTTCCATGTAGAACACTCTGTGGAAAGGGTTCTACCTAGAACCAAAAGGGTTCTACCTGGAACCAAAAAGGGTTCTCCAATGGGGACAGCCAAATTACCATTTTAGGTTCTAGATAGCACATTTTGTTTTCTAGGAGTGTATTATTGCACACAGAGTGAGTCCCTGACACTTATTATATGACTTATTTAGCAAATGATTACACCTGAACTTATTTAGGTTTTCCATAACAAAGGGGTTGAATTCTTATTGACTCAAAACATTTCAGCTTTTCATTTTTAGTTAATTGATAAATATTTCGAAAAACATAATTCCACTTTGACATTATGGGGTATTGTGTGTAGCTTGTAACACAACAAAATGTGGAAATGTCAAGGAGTGTGAATACTTCTGAAGGCATTGTAGATGTTGTGGTCCACTATCTGCTGATAAGTCCCATGATTAGTGATTTATTTTGTCCATGTTGTCATCCACAGCTGGTAAGGACCTAGATGTTGGTCCACTAACTGACTCTGTCTCATACAGTGTTGTGTGTTCAGATCAGGGTTCTACTGTGGTTGGTGTAGATCTACCATGGCCATCATCCTGATCTTCACCCCCATAATCTCAGTGTTTGGGTCCTTTCTCTGTATCCGATACATGCTTAAAGGCAGCTGATAAACTGTCCGTCCATCTGTCTGTCTGTTTTCCACCACCGACCTTCTGTATAATTTTTTTCTCCAGAAAAACTTAAACTTCAGTGGGGAAAAAAAAACATTTTAATCTAATTCAAATCTGTGGTTGGCGGTATGTGTTACTCTCCTTTACTTATATATGTACTTTACCTGTCAACCAAATGCACTTCCATTGGCCAGGCCCTTTTGACCAGAATCACTAGATACTGTATGCATCAGTTTCTTACTTTTAGCTGATACACTCCTGCCATCTAGTGGACATAAATATAATGTGGTGACTGAGGCTGGAGCTTCTTGTGACATTCTGCAGGCCTACCACATATTGTTTCTCATTGTAAGCGCATATCTCCTGTCATAAAAACAGAACAATTGTAATTGTAATATATCTCTTACAAAAAAACGAGTAATAATGGGTTGACATCATCAATTGAACTGCTTTGTAAAGTTGTATGATTGACTGGTAATGAAATAGCTTTGTTTTTTAATGAATGATCACATTTAAAGTGGACATGAAAGCAACATTTAAATGAGTAAATGTCTTCATTACAACAACTGAAGCAATACACTTATTCAATGACACTTATTCAAGTATTCAATGATGGTTGTAATGCTCAATAAAAACGTTAATAGCAAAATATGGTTATATTATCTGACAGAAATTGACTAAATATGTAGAAATATTGCATGTATTTGTAATTAAGAATAAAGGGATAGTTCACCCAAATTACAAAATACTCGTTACCCTGAAACAGTCTATGCACAAAGAGAGACTGTGATACACACTTGGGTTTGTTTCTCTATCACCAACCGCTAACTTTAGCGTTTGAATTTCTAACCAAAACCAATGGAAGTCAATGTACCTGCCTCTATTATCAACTTCACCTACACAAAGTAGTCGATTGGTGGTTGGAACAGGTGTTCAAAGTACTCTCCTCCCTTTTCTAAGAAATGTGAGAAAGCTGGAAGTTGAGGATACAAGCTAGACAGCTAACACGGGTTAGCAGATCAAACATCTGCTTTGTTTTTGATTAATGGCACCAACTGAAAACACACCTTATTCAAATACTAATGGAAATCATTTCAAATACTTATCAGTGCTTGATTGAGCTTGCTATTGCCATGGAACCATTAGAAAAGACCAAACAGTGCAAACCCTCCCACCTGGCACTCCAGGCAGGCTTAATCAAACACTCAAAGTATTTGAAAGAACCGTCTGTCTATGATCTGAACCCAGGTCTGATAGAAAACACTGAAACGGTCTAATGGTTTTAGAGTTTATCTCTGTTCCAGGGAGAGATATGATTGGCTTACATACAATCACCAAATCAATGCTCTAATGTTTACCAGGTAACACAGTCTACACATGTACAGATACAGCATTTGGTTCAAACTTCAGCCCTGCCCCTCACTGGTTCAGATGTGTGATCTGTGAGACCTCCCTTGTTCAGGACAGAAGAATCAGGACACTGAACTGACTGTGGCCTGCTCTGGCCTGCTCCTCTCTAAGCCCAGTGGCTCGGCTGATGTCAGAGGTGGGACTCTGTCTCTGAGCCTTTCCTGTGGGACCAGACTCGTCTGGGTGTGTACAGCTATGCCAGTCCCTCAATGGCAAACTGGCCTGCTAGCTGCCCACACAGCCTGTTGCTAGTATGGGCTATGTGGGTCACAGTGGACCTCTATGCTGCTTATGAAAGGGCATTTTATAAACAGCAAGGTCAACAACTTATGCTAAACAGGTTCCTCTTTGACCGAGCCGAAGATGCACGAGAGAGAGAGAGAGAGAGCACACCCTCTTGCTCTAACACCAGTGGTACGCAATGAAAATCTCCACTCACTCTTTTCCGGACTCTTAACAAAGTCCGAAAAGGTTTCGAATAAGCTACGAGTGTTAGTCTGAAATGCAAATAAATCCCCACTAGTATGCTAGATCTGGACAACAGTGACTTGATCAAAAACATGGCTAACACAATATGATTTGTAAACAGGTGCTATATGGAGATGGACTCCATGATAGAAAGGAGAAGCAGAGGTTTATTTGTTGCCAGCCCTGGTACGTAGAACTCACATTCCCTACGCTTCTCACCACCTCCAACCCTCTATTCACAGAGAGCCTCTGTTATCAGCCCCTTCAGCAGTCCACCGTGGCCCAACACATATGTTTTTCTATTTGCCCTCGCCAGGGATGTTACACTCTCTGACACAGTGGGCCAGGCCAGGGATGGTTAAACTCTCTGACACAGGGGCCAGGCCAGGGATGTTACACTCTCTGACACAGTGGGTCAGGCCAGGGATGTTGACACTCTCTGACACAGTGGGGCCAGGCCAGGGATGTTACACTCTCTGACACAGTGGGCCAGGCCAGGGATGTTACACTCTCTGACACAGTGGACCAGGCCAGGATGTTACACTCTCTGACACAGTGGGTCAGGCCAGGGATGTTACACTCTCTGACACAGTGGCAGGCCAGGATGTTACACTCTCCTGACCAGTGGGCCAGGCCAGGGATGTTACACTCTCTGACACAGTGGGACCAGGCCAGGGATGTTACACTCTCTGAACACAGTGGACCAGGCCAGGGATGTTACACTTCTGACACAGTGGTCAGGCCAGGGATGTTTACACTCTCTGACACAGTGGGTCAGGCCAGGGATGTTACAGTCTCTGACACAGTGGACCAGGCCAGGATGTTTACACTCTCTGACAACAGTGGGTCAGGCCAGGGATGTTACACTCTCTGACACAGTGGGCCAGGCCAGGGATGTTACACTCTCTGATACAGTGGGTCAGGCCAGGGATGTTACACTCTCTGACACAGTGACAGGGCAGGGATGTTACACTCTCTGACACAGTGGGCAAGCCAGGGGTGTTACACACTCTGTGACACAATGGGTCAGCCAGGGATGTTACACTCTCTGTGACACAGTGGGTCAGGCCAGGACAAGGAAGCTCATTAAAGATGCAGTTCCCATCGCCACACTCCCCTCTCTGTCTCTGATTGGTTGTTTGATTGCTCCAGCCTCTGCAGAGTTCCGAGGTACCACTTTGGCTTGCTGTGTTCTCCATGGAAACCTATCAGTGAGTTCTATTGATCAGTCAGCTAACTGGCAGAGATGGTGCCCACCATTGGATTTCAGAGACTGGTACTGGCTGTATTTCTGCTATCTACTGTTTACATCTCACTGTGGTAGTTGGAGAATACAACAGATCTTAAGAGTGTGTGTGTTCCCACCAGATGCCATCTGASCTGTC
Organism: Salvelinus sp. IW2-2015; assembly: GCF_002910315.2. Taxonomy (NCBI): domain Eukaryota; kingdom Metazoa; phylum Chordata; class Actinopteri; order Salmoniformes; family Salmonidae; genus Salvelinus; species Salvelinus sp. IW2-2015. The sequence goes on along the minus strand of NC_036850.1, from coordinate 22,413,191 downwards.
RAGTTGATGAATGCAGACACTAACCGTAGACTACACCCCCTTACCTTATCCAGTGGGTATCTCAGGGTTGGTGGAAGMGACMTTCAACTCTTAAAAAGCAGGAACAAACTTCATGAGTAACAGACAGCCACCAACAGACAAGACAGCCAAACATGCTTTTTATTCTTCCCTCTCAACTTTCATGGGACCAGTCAAATGTTTGTTTCTGTCAAAGAAGTGAAGATTAGAAATAGATTAACCCGTATTGTCGTAGTCAGGGGTTAGATCGGAGGGAGTTGGGTTTTACACCCATAGAACTAGATTGAGTTCTATTTCATGAATTTTTGTTCTATTGTTCCACCACCATAGCGCAAGGAAATGTGTTGTGGGAGTGATTTCTGTTAACATTGCCATMACAAAGGCAAGAAACCTTTAAGGGATACATTCACCACTCACAACACCCCAAWTCAACCACTTGTTGTAGTTTTTATGAGTTTTCTCGGCATGGTACCTATCCGACAAGGAACAAAGAGGCAATGGTAATCCTTTCTGATCTTCTCTGGCTACACAGAGAGATGGGGCTGACAGGCCTGTGTTTTGATTCTTTGGCCCTGGAGCCCAGAGGAAGGCTTCATCAGGGGTTCCATGTCATCGAGACCACTGCAGTTCCTGTGTGGAGGCAGTCTGAGCTTCTGAAGTTTCCAACACAGACCTCTTAAGATGGAGGAAAGGGCCTGCGATGGTTATGGGGTTCCATCCATCATAGCCGATCATCCCCATTGGAAGCATAGCAGCAGGATGTGTAATATACCATTACAGATCCCCAGGCCGTAGTCAAGTTTAGGGGGGCCGATCGGCCAATACTGGGGCTTGGTGTGACGAGTTCCTTTCTGTTTCAATGGATCCCTTTGTTGCTCATCAGGTGCAGTCACATGGCAACCCTGCATAAGGAGAGGAAGATATGGAGTGGAAGGGAGGGGTTCTGGGGTTCATGCATTTATGCGTATTAATATGCACCTCCTTGAAGTGTCCTCAAGTGCAAAGGTATTTTAGGAGAGAACTCAATTCTTAAGTGGTTTAACACTGAGTGAACATGCACCATTGGACCTGATTGAATGTGTTTTGGTGTTGGAGCACATATAAAATAAAGTCACAAGGCTTKTTTCAGTCACAAGGCTTCTTTCAGAGGAGGAGTGCACATGTGCATTGCAGCACCACCCATGCAGGTATGTGAGAAATGCTGTGGTTAACGACTCCAGGGGTCTTGTAAAGGTGGGCTGGAGGTGGTCTGGTCGGTGGGTGGACATGGGCCTTTATCAGCTGCTCTGAGAGAAGAAAGTCAGGTCTGTGCTCCGGCATAAGGAAACAGTGTTCCGTCACCGAACGCCTCTCTGAGCAACTTGGTAAAGAACACAGGTAGGCAAACACAAGTAATCCTGCACACATGTACTGACGTACTCATGTGCCATTTTATTCTCAATGGGAGCATCATACAATGCACCGTCACACACACACACACACACACACACACACACACACACACACACACACACACACACACACACACACACACACACACACACACACACACACACACACACACACACACACACACACACCACACACACACACACACACAACACACACACGGTTTTGTATTGCTATCCTTGTGGGAACAAATAATTGATTCCCATCCAACATCCTATTTTCCCTAACCCTAACCCTAAATCTAACCCTAACCTAACCATAACCTAACCATAACCTGACTTACCTGACTCCAAAGCTCTAACCCTAAACTATACCTAACTCCTAACCCTAATGCTAACCCGTAACTCTATCCCTAATTCTAACCCTAACCCTAATTTAACCCTAAACCTAAACCTAACCCTAAGCTAAAATAGCATTTTTCCTCGTGGGCCCGCAAAATGTCCCACTTGTCCAAATTTCCTTGTTTTACTATCCTTGTGAGGACCTCTGGTACCCACAAGGATAGTTAAAAAATACACACCACACACACCACACCTGATTGGCACGTCATGGTACATGATTGACCCATCATTAACTATGATCATTACTTAAAGTTTGCATAGTGTTACTATAAAACATGCCACACCTTCTGGTATGTTCCTCCTATAAATACAAGTGCAGTCCAAAATCAACTCCCTGAAAGTGGCACTTCATACAATTATTTGCTTTTCCTTTTTCCCCTGATCTCATGAACCTCTGTATCCCTAACCCTGAAGTCTCCAACCAGAGGTCTCTGCTCTCCAACGTTAAACAGTATAGACTTAGGCATAGCCATGTCTGTGCCACAACACAAACACCCAGACTAGGGAACATTACAACTCATTGGTTCTCACTGTTTGATGGTTTTCGTTCTGTATCACTTGATTCAAGTATTATTTAAGTTGGATCATTTGGCGCAAACATTGAGTCCGCTTCAAGTCTCATGTTTCATATACAACAGTGGAAGTGAGTTTTGTCCATAGGCAAGAAAATCATAAAGATCCTTCAACATCCTTAATTAGCTCATCAATTTCATCATGTATTCAAAAATCTCCTGGGAGACTCGGCCTAACAGGGTGGGTTGGCAGCCCTATAGTCCATGACCAAGTGACCAGGAGCAGTATGTACTGTATCAAGTGTCTCAGYATTGGAGTGCTGATCTAGGACCAGGTCCCACCTGCCCATGTAAACTCATCATTATGATATAAAAGGCAAAGCTGATCCTTAATCAGCACTCCTACTCATAGGCTGCGTTTACACAGGCAGCCCAATTCTGATATTTTTTCCAATAATTGGCCTTTTGACCAATCACATCAAATCTTTTCACATCCAATATTTTTCAGAGCTGATCTGATTGGTCAAAATACCAATTATTAGAAAAAATATCAGAATTGGGCTGCCTGTGTAAACGCAGCCTATGAGTAGGAGTGCTGATTAAGGATGGGCTGCTTGTGTAAACTCAYCCTTATACGCTTCTTAAATACGMCCCCAGAACTCCAGTCTAAGTCATAGTTCTGTCTGAGTCCTGGACCTGAGTCTTACAACAACACTACTAACAGCTAATGAGCTGAGTGAACAGTCCTGCTACAGTAAATGGGAACCATTGAGAGGCAGCTAACACCAGGAGCCCTCATTCTACCCTGGAACCTAGCGAGACGTGTGCATACAGTGTTCACCATTCAACTGGAATCAAAATAAATACACAGGGCTTTCAACAAAAGAAGCACTGAAGGTTTTATAACAGAGCTTTTCTTTGGGAGTCAGCTTCCCACTCCAGCACACTTCACAGTGTTTAACCCCTAACAGATTAGATCTGCTTTGATTTCCCCTTGGACTACCTGGTCTGATGGCTAATGCAATACCCTCCAATAGAGGGTATAATAACTTGTGGTCAATGGAAAATGTGGGCCCAATTGTAAAAAACATACAAGTGATCAACTGTCCTGAGTGTATCTTCTCGACACCAGTTACACTGTAGATGAAAACATTCACTATCAAAAGGAGGGGGAAAATCATCAATGCATCAATATACTACAAAGCTAGTGACAGTGGTTCTACATGCAGCTTTGCAGCAGACATAGCTCAGAGGCCTTGGCTCCAGTCATAATAAGCCCATTCATTTCATTGCGAGTGTAAAACACCCTCTTCTCCCCTCTGAAGCTGCAGTWGAAGCCRTAGCTGTAAGAGGCTGTCTCAGTGCACCAGTGTGGAAGGGAAATGGGACACACTCAGCCAATAACAGGGGTTGTAACAGCTGTAATAGCCTCCTTTGTAACGACTTCCTCCGAAGTCGGTCCCTCTCCTTGTTCGGGCGGCGTTCGGCGGTCGACGTCACCGGCCTTCTAGCCATCGTCGATCCACTTTTCATTTTCCATTTGTTTTGTCTTTGTTTTACACACCTGGTTTCAATTCCCCCGGGTTCAATCCCCAATTAAATGTTCCTTATTTAACCCTCTGTTTTCCCCATGGTTTTTGTGCGTGTTTGTTTTATGTATTTCGCGTCCTTTTGTGTGGGCTTGGTATTACTACATTTTGCGTAATTTTGAGTAAAGTTACTTTTATTACTCATCTCTGCTGTCCTGCGCCTGACTCCTCTGCACCAGCTACACCCAGACCTTTTACACCCTTTGACATCCTCCTTTTGCCTCCGGGTCAAAGTACCAATGTGACTGACTGGGTTTGAGCCTGGGTCTCCTGTACTGCCAGAAAGAGGCCAGTTTACAATCACACCAGTGTGGGTCACCAGCCCTGAACAGGGATTGGACTAGTCTAATGTACTACATACAAATCATGGATGGACCACTGGAGGCCCCAGGGAAGGAATATCTGCCATATTCAAAGATATTAGTGGTAGAAGACTAAATACTACATACTCAATGACAGCAGATAGATCTACTTGTTCATAAACAGTGCAGTATTGACAACAAGCTACTGTACCTACTGTGTTTGAATCACTGTCAATATGTTCTGTCTACACTAAAAATGTATAGCTTCTCCCAAGAAGCTGTCACTTAACAAAACAAAGTCCACAGGAGGAGTGCCGCTGAGCATTAATTAAACTGAAAGGTGTGACTGTGTTGTTTAAACTATTAACATAATTCCATAATATTTCAGTTGAGTCCGTTTCCTCTCCAACCTTGCTTTCCAGACAGTAAAGCAAACAGCACAGGAGAGGGCAGTAGGTATGAGAGAGAAATTAGAGAGAAGGTGAGAGGGAGTAAGGGGGAAAGAGAGAAAGAGAGAAGAGAGAGAGAAGAGAGAGAGAGAGAGAGAGAGAGAGAGAGGGAGGGGAGGGAGGGGAGGGAGGGGAGGGAGGGAGGGAGGGGGGAATGACAAACTGGTCTGATTTACTGTACTCACTGTACCAGAGGGGCTTGTGAGGGAGCTTTGTGTGTTCTTCTCTCCTGCTCAGCAAGGCTGCCTGGTGGCTTTGGAACGTGGGATTTTGCAGTGAAAAGAGCTTCTGAATAGGGAAATGTCCACTGGTCCCAAAGGGTTTCATCTGAAGCTGCTACGTCAATCAATCCTGTGTCAACTTGTTACAACAAACTCCTCTATCTGTCTATCTGATCAGTGACAGATTCTATGGCTGATTCTGCTGATAGTAACAGGTAGAGGACCTGTTCTGTCAGGGCCTGGGGTAAATATAATCTTTAGGATTTTCTTCCACTACTATAGTATCGGGTATACAGTTAGAAAAAGGGTTCCAGGGGGTTCTTCGGCTGTCCCCATAAAAGCACCATTAGATTCCAGGTAGAACCCTTTTAGTTCCAAGTTCCCTTTTGGGTTCCATGTAACCCTCTGTTCTACATGGAACCCAAAAAGCTTCTACCGGAACCAAAACGGGTTCTCAAAGGGTTATCCTATGGGGACAGCCGAAGAACATTAGTTCAAATAGCACCTTTTGTTCTAAGAGTGTAGGACATTGACCTGATTTGCCTCTATGCAATGTGTTTCTCTCAACAGTTCCTAAAACAGGGTACATGTGGAACACATGATGTAAAAACAGTGTGTTACGTGGCTATGCCTCTACACTCTGGACTAATTATGTTATTAAAACATAGTTAATCCCAGTGCAGTATATGTCAGTAATGGAAAGGAAAGTAATGGCGGTTACTGTAACTTCATCTACAGTCTAGAGGAAAGGGTCTCGTTGTAGCCTTTTAAGTTCATGGTCATCACAAACCTTTGGGATGACCTCACAGTTTATATTCTACCCATTGACAACAGGCCATGGAGGGTTTTCAGTTATAAAACAGTTTGTGAGGACTTATTTMTATTCATGAAGGTGTGGTTTCCAGGTGTAGCACTGCTTTTAAGAGGTGACCATATTATTCCTCCGTCTGAGTCAGRTGGTTCTAACCATCACCTGTCCTCAGCTGTGTATTTCCACCTCACTTTTCCTAAAGTGCCGGTTTGCCCACAACTCTGACTAATATTCCAATTACAACATGATATAAATGAACATATGACTGGTCCATTTACAGCACATGGAACCTGTGAATAATGCAACTGTAGCTAAGGTCAGTTAGTCGTACCTAGCTTAAGCTCGAGCAGCGACGGCACAGTTCCTGAGACCTGAAGTAATTGAGCCCCCAGCCCGAACAATAACAGCTGATGGGCAACATTTTTATAGTGGAAAAGCATTTTGRAAAGTGCAAAAATTACCATAGGCCTAAACCAAATTCAAATCTGGCAGCATGATTTAATTGTGAAACGTTACTTCAACAATGTGCCATATAAATAGACGTTTATTTATGTATCGCTCAGTTTACTAAACTCTAGTTAAATAATCGCCTCCTTACAACCTTATAGCATACATTGTTGAAGAAAACGTTCAAATGTAATAAGAGTGTGAGATTATAATGAGGTTTACGGTACTGTTTGGACAGAAAGGTTGCCTGATTTGTTCTTAGGGTAAAACACAAACTTTGCACAGAAYTGAGCGATTGAAGTCAGAGCATTTCGCACAAACAGTTAAGAAGAGTAAAATGTCACCGTAGAGGGTGTATTTAAACAATAAGGCCCAAGGGGGTGTGTGTTATATGGCCAATATACCATGGCTAAGGGCTGTTCTTAAGCACGATGCAACGAGGAGTGCCTGGATACAGGCCTTTGCTATGGTATATTGGCCATATACCACAAACCCCAGAGGTGCCTTATTGCTATTATAAACTACTTGCCAACGTAATTAGAGCAATAAAAATAAATMTTTTGGCATACCCGTGGTATACGGTCGGATATACCACYGCTGTCAGCCAATCAGCATTCAGGGATCGAACCACCRGGTTTATCATTTCAAATAATGCCWACTTTCAGTATGACCGGTTATGGTTAGAGCTAMTCCCTTGGTGTTTTGCTTTTGTGAAGGATGTCACGCTGCATGCTTAGCAAGTATTACCTCCCCTAATCGGCTCATAGCGAGACTCGAACTCAGGACCTCTGGCTTGCAAACACAAGTAACCYCCCTCCTGAAACATTCCGACTATAAAAGGTCTTCTTCAATGGCACAAGCGGCAACACTGAGWTTCACACATCCCCATRTGCTACACTGTTCATTAGTGAATTACACACGGTACTCACACAGTAAAATAACTGTAGTAGTAAGGGGTCACATTAAGCATTTGAATCACAGTGAACTATGTTGCTAACCCATAATCAGAGCAGATGACACAGAAAACTAAATCTCATGGAATTGTTGTAAATGCAGGTATTGTCTTTTCCCCTGTTATTCCTTTTATTTGTGCATTCAGCTCTTCCTTTTATGTTCTGATGTGAACATTGTATTGGAGAAAATCTAAGTCTGGCTAAGTCTGTCCCTTGGATTGGTGACACAGTGCGGACATACAGGCCCCCTGTGATACCAGGACCGCCCCTTACGAAGTTGTCTCCAGGCACTTCAGTTACACTGTTCAGCTTAAACACATGTGAGACAGATCGGCCAAACACACCCCTCAAGTCACATTCAACATTCCCCCCATTCCTGCATCCCTTGACTCCCTTCACCTTCTCTTCTGTGATGCTTCTTACAGAAAGGAAGCAGGAGGAAAGAGCAGGTAAGCATGTGGGCAGGAAACGCTGTTCCTTTACACGGCCTCAGTCCATACATGAACATGACACACCGCTGTGGGTTTGTTTGGGAGGGCCTGGCAATGTAGAGGCTGCTTCCTTTGGAGTCAGAAACCTAATTGGACAGGGTCCTCTGTGTTAGACTTGCCAACAACTATGAAGGTTAAGAGACTTAATGAGAGCAAAAGACAGTAACAGAATAACCGTGGATGGAGGACAAAGGATGAAGCTGACACATAATAAAATTTATAATTTTGCACACAAGAAATAAGAATGTAAATGTACTCCTTTCACAGGCTGCCTGGTCAATAAGTCAAGTCCATTATTGAATGCAATCTATTATCAACATAACAATTAAGACCAGACAGAATGCTTCGGTGGATAAATCTTCACTTAAACAAAATTCCAGAATGTGTCATTTTTTGTAATTGCATGTGTTGCTATTTCCTGCCCAGTGAGCATTCAGTGGTACCACAGGAGTGAGTCTGGACCTGAAAGGGTCTCTGTTTGCCCCCACCCCGTTTATATATTTTTCCCTACTCTTTATCAGCACGTTGGATCCATTTTGATACCCCTGTGAAACAAGATATGAGTAATGAGAAACAGCGAGAAAAAAGGAAGTGGGTGATTTAGTCACATTAGGCCGGAGTTTGACCTTTACCTCATTTATGCTGAGAGAGAATGACATAATAAGAGAGAAGGGACACAATATACATGTTTCTGGCTATACATAAGAGGCAACAGAGCTATAACTGTAGCACTATGTACAGTACACCACATACATAATCCATCATTGACTTCTGTAGCTGCCAAAATGAATTGGGTTCCAGAAAACATCATCCAACCATTCAAGCAGTGCCCTTTTCATGCACCCAAGTGATGACATAGTTTTTTTCCCCATTTTACAAACCCAGATGGTTTACTGAGAACAAATATGAATAGGCCTACTATGGTGACAATTCCTCATCATAAGGAGTCAGTTGACCAAATATCATCAGCGGTTGTGCCCTCTAAACTAGGCCTAATTCAGGTGGTTGCCTCTGAAGTTGATACCTTAAGTCTTTGAAATGCTAGGCAAAACAAATGGTATGGAAATATGACTAGGCTATATGAATAAATCACAGAAATGTAACTTATGTCACTTGACTTATCTGGATCATTTGACTTGTGTGCTGCCGTTAGCCAATTTCACTGGGAACAAGAGTTTGGTGTCATGAGGTAGCAAGTTTGAATATGTTTTCTCCATCCTCCCCTTCACTCACTACCTCACCCCCCCCCCCGCCCCCCCCCCCCTTCCAGGTTTGTTACAGCTAAACCTGCTCCCCGTGGGAAAGTGGATCCTTTTCGCTCTCGACACTCCCGGGACCATCGTCCTCTACCGCTCGTGGGCTGTCACTGGGATTTTAAACTGGTACACGCGACCATCAACGGGACAAGAAACATTTACGAGAAAACTCGCTGAGAATAAACGTCCCTCGAAGAAATAAGAATACCAGAATAATTTACCTTTTCTGCAGTCCAGTCTTTATCTTTGAGCTGACGGTCGCGGAGAGAGTCTGCATTTCCACAGGTGAACAAAACGTAATTATTTGGTTCGGTGCTTATCAAATTGCAAACTTTAGCTTTGTGCTGTAGTGTATTGTCCACGAGCGCACATAATTCATCGTTTCACACTACCTAAAATGATGCGCAAGTCGTGCGTGCCGATAATGCAACCTTCTTACCTAGACTAATCTACACATTATCTATCTGTAAAGAGGCCGCCCTACTCTCTCCTCTATGTTTAATATAACACACATACATTCATTATCATTTTCGGTTGCCTATCCTGACGTGAAGTTTGTTCATATAGAAAGTATTTGAACCTGATGTGTGCCACAGAAACTTTTGACTCTAGCCACAAAATTAAGGAAATTAGAAGGGGGAGATTCTGGTGTGTGCCGAAAGTACTATTATAACATAATAGTATTTTTGGGGGTGCTTAGATTTGTCCTGTTACACACAAATGTGTAATGGGAATGTGATTTTTTGCATATCCCACCCCCCCTGAGACACCCTGAGGGAGTGGGGTCACAGCCAGGGATGCCATTGTACAGTACCCCTGGAGCAATTAAGGTTAAGTGCCTTGCTCAAGGCACAGCAACAGATTTATATATTTTTCTCCTTGTCAGCTCTGGTATTTGAATCAGCAACCTTTGGTTAGTGGCCCAACACGCCAACCGAGGCTACTGCCAACCCTAAATGTGATAGATAAATATCTAGTCCACTTCACTCACCTCAGCCACCTAACAGTTAGCCTAGCTAGCGACCTCGTCAAGAGGTTTGGACCTCTTAGTGTAACTTTAAGGTGTTGGGACTGACAGTCAGAGGGACCTGTAGATGAGTCCGTCAGAGCTATTCACCACATTGGTGTCAGAGGTAGGAGACACCGTGCAGCATCAAGCATGTCCCATCGTATGCACACATGTCTCAGTATGGACACACTGTCCGCATGCAGTATGGACACAAGCATGTCCTAGTATGGACACAGATGTCATACACAGTAGAGACACGACTTACAAGAGTAAGCGTTGGTACACGCTTTCGAAAGAAGGGGTATTCTGTATTGACCTAGTACAACACCTATCCCTTTTTACCTCAGCAGTTGTCACAATTACAAAGTGCTTTACAGATACCCAGCCTAAAACCCAACGAGCAAGCAATGCAGAGGCAGAAGCACAGTGGCTAGGAAAAACTCCCTAGAAGGCAGTAACCTAGGACGAAACCTAGAGAGGAACCCGGCTTGAGGGGTGTCCACTGTCCAGTCCTCTTCTGGTGCCTAATGAGTGACTTTGTTCCAGGCGTTCAGACCTCTTGGCATAATGATTAAGGTGTTGACTGACGGTATCGATAACCTAACCAGATTTGTCAATGAATTTGTCTGTGTGACACAGTTAATGAGAAATAGTATTATATGTGATATAAACATACTGAATTTAAATGTAAAAAAAAAATAATCAATGAACTATACAACTATACCCTAATGTCATTCAATGCTGTCATAATACCATCTGATAGTGTCTATGCCTTGTCCCCGTTCCACACTATTGAGCTGAACCGTGCTGAGCCAAGCCAGACTGTGCTATCCTGGTTAAACATCCATCATAGTTGCTGGGACCGTGCTGGCAGAACAATGTGAAAAACGAGCCAGCACAGTACTGTTCAAGTCTCCGATGATGGTGTGCAACAGGTAGCAGTGCAAAAGAGCCTATCAATGGGATGAGTATAAGCTAACCTTGCCTCGTACCTGCAGATTTGCCTTGATAATGCCAAAGCTTGAACACTGTCATGAGTTTCACCAATAATGGACACTGCTGTGCCAATGCTCGTCAATGTCCAAGCAGTCATCATCGACACAAACGCCAATTAATTGACAAAATTTCTCTAATGTGGTTTCTGTTCGATGCTAATTTGCAAAAGGTGTGTCCCTCTCACTTTCAAAATCCTATATTCACTATGAGAGCTCTGATCCAATCAGTGTGTTAGTCAGCAGTAGCCATCACATCCATTAGCCATGGACCCTAACTGCTGCCATCATGTCTTACACTGCTAGCTAACCTCTCTACCTGAATGTGAGCAGTGTTACCCTGCCACTCGTCTCTCAGTGGAATGGAAAGGGCCTTGTGTTTACATTGGGCCTAATGTTGTCAGAGCTCCTATAATACCAGCTTCAGGGGGAACAGACGGGTCTTATGGCCCCAGCCCACCGGGAATAGACCGTACCACACCAGCTCAATGGAAACACTGTGGGGGTTAGCTGTTAGCACGGCGCTCAAATAACCTGGCGGCTAATGAACTGTCATTTTTTTCTCAAACAAGACGTTTTTAGTCTATGTTCGCCTGAAAAGCTCTGGCCTGCCAGCTTTGAACCTTGATTCCAGGGTTGGCTATGTCTTTCGATGCACGTACCAGTTGTTAACTCTTTGCTAGTGGTTGGTTTTTAGATGTCTGATTCTGTTAAGGTTTATGGGGTTTGATAGTATTGAGAACAGCTATTCTCTTCATATTGACCCTACTACACTGATTCAAAGAAGTCAGCAATATGTCAAACAATGATTTCATTGTTATGCAGCTAACGTTTTTCTAGAATGATGGAGCTTATATGATGACCTTGCCTCTTTTTGCACATACTGTATTAGATCATAGAGGCAGAATAGAGACAGTAGTTACCTAACTTTCAGAAGGCTGAAAGGTTGAGGTGGACTAATGGATTGAACCCTCATCTCCAGGTGCCGTATGTGGTTTGGAAGTGTCAGTAATACCGCTAGATCAGCCTCCTGCACTACTGTCCCATAGTGTCTCTTAGAACCCTCCGCACCACATGTATCATCATGTCACGGTAGAGTTTGCAGGGACGTGCAGAATCCATGGGCTCTGCCAGAGTGGGATCCCTCTCTATCTGACTGGACAAATATTGTCTGTCCTGCTCTGGGAGTTATCCCAGGACAGTGGTCTAATACTGGGATTCTTCCTGTCCTGCTGGAGAGGTTATCCCAGGACACTGGTCCAGTACTGGGATTCTTCCTGTCCTACTGAGAGGTTATCCCAGGACACTGGTCCAGTACTGGGATTCTTTCCTGTCCTGCTGAGAGGTTATCCCAGGACACTGGTCCAGTACTGGGATTCTTCCTGTCCTACTGAGAGGTTATCCCAGGACACTGGTCCAGTACTGGGATTCTTCCTGTCCTGCTGAGAGGTTCTCCAGGACACTGGTCCAGTACTGGGATTCTTCCTGTCCTACTGAGAGGTTATCCCAGGACACTGGTCCAGTACTGGGATTATTCCTGTCCTACTGGAAGGTTATCCCAGGACACTGGTCCAGTACTGGGATTCTTCCTGTCCTACTGAGAGGTTATCCAGGACACTGGTCCAGTACTGGGATTCTTCCTGTCCTCTGAGAGGTTATCCCAGACACTGGTCCAGTACTGGGATTCTTCCTGTCCTACTGAGAGGTTATCCCAGGACACTGGTCCAGTACTGGGATTATTCCTTCCTACTGAGGGTTATCCCAGGACACTGGTCCAGTACTGGGATTCTTCCTGTCCTACTGAGAGGTTTATCCCAGGACACTGGTCCAGTACTGGGATTCTTCCTGTCCTGCTGAGAGGTTATCCAGCCACTGGTCCAGTACTGGGATTCTTCCTTTCCCTACTGAGAGGTTATCCCAGGACACTGGTCCAGTACTGGGATTTCCTGTCCTACTGAGAGGTTATCCAGGACACTGGTCCAGTACTGGGATTCTTCCTGTCCTGCTGAGAGGTTATCCACAGGACACTGGTCAGTACTGGGATTCTTCCTGTCCTGCTCAGGTGTATGTGTTATTACTATAATCAGGCTTGGGGTTTGAAGGGAGAGTTATTGATCTGATGTTTGTTGTTTAAGGCAATGTGACAGCTGACTAACGCTTTACGTTGACTTTATACCTATGTAACTATACGGGAATAACTGAATAATTGTATTCTGTGTCAAGCTTTCCATTCTGTGTCTATGTTGACTCCCAACAGTCATACTAGATATTTTTGTGCCACAATATTAACTATGTATACGTACGATGTTGTAACTGGAGATCAAGGATGAAATAACATGAACGTAAACTCACACAAGATCTGAAATGGCTTCATGCTGTTATGACTATCTTCACACAAGATCTGAAATGGCTTCATGCTGTTATGAGCTATCTTCACACAAGATCTGAAATGGCTTCATGCTGTTATGATCTATCTTCACACAAGATCTGAAATGGCTTCATGCTGTTATGATGCTATCTTCACACAAGATCTGAAATGGCTTCATGCTGTTATGACTATCTTCACACAAGATCTGAAATGGCTTCATGCTGTTATGAGCTATCTTCACACAAGATCTGAAATGGCTTCATGCTGTTATGTTATGCTATCTTCACACAAGATCTGAAATGGCTTCATGTGTTATGTTATGCTATCTTCACACAAGGGAAACACAGTTAGGTACTCAGAGAAGATGAACAGTAAGGAAATTGCATTTGCTTTTTGCTCAGAAAATGACTATTCTGGCGTGACAATATAGCTAGAGCTGGGCGATATGTGACAACAATCCATATGGTGATAAATTGCCTGAATTGATGCATAAATAGAACGATACGTTTATAACATTAATGTACACCATTGTTTTTTACTACTAGTTTGATGGTTGTATCATAATTGTCCCATTAAAATCACAACATTATCAAACTTATTTAATTTAAAACTTCACATTTCTCTAGTATAGGCTACTTATGGTAATGAAGGATATCAGCAAAATGCCTGCGATTAGTGATCGGTATGGTCGTGTCGATCATTTTCTGTTTATTGTCCCGATCTAAAATAGCCCCTACCTGTAACACGCTATAGATATAATCAGTACCCTGTTTTCTTCTTATGTTAGGATAAGTGTGGGAAACATGCTGTGTAGTGGGTGTAACCATCCGGCATGGTCTGGTAATAGCACGGTGCTCATAGTTACCCCAGTGTTAGGTTAGAGTCTTAGGATGCATCCCAAATGGCACCCTATTCCCTATATAGTACACTTATTTTGACAAGAGCCCTATGGGACCTGGTCAAAAGTAGTCACTATAAAGGGATAGGGTACATTTGGGATGAAGACTGTCATGGCTCATTTACTGGTTACGTCCCATCAAGAGAACAACTGTGATTATTTCATTACCATTAATCTCAGCAGCCAGAACAAATAAACTACTGTTAAAGATGTCATGAGAGATTAGATCACCATAGCTTGCCACTAGATTTGGTTTATATTGAGTTATTTAACCTTTATATTCAGGTTGCTATTGCAGAGATAAATCTATTTTTCGAAAGTGACCTGGTCCAAGTGGTCCTAAGCCGGGTACCATATTCTGAATAAAAAATATAAATTGAAAATACATCATTATATACTTAGATCAGTGAGGGACTGAACCTCGTGAGACATGCAATGCACACACACACACACACACACACACGCAAGCACGCACACACACAACCGCACACACACTGCTATTCTAGTCAGATTTATGTACTGACCAAATCATGAAAGACAAACTATGACTGCTCTGGGTTTACCAACTCATATTTTATTGGTCCATGTGTTTGCTACCGTTGCATTCATTACTTTCCAGCCATTGTGATGAGCCTGTCCTCCCCCCTCCCCATTTGTCCTCCTTCCAACAGCCTCCATTGATCTGTAATCAGATGCCTGTTTCAAGTTTACTATACGTGGCTAATACATTGATCCTTCTCAGAGAAATGCACCCTGGTGGCTATTCAAGTTTCAGCGAGAAGCCACCTCCCCTCCACCTCCCCTCCACTCCCCACGAAATGTTGTAGTCTTTACTTAAAGAGGAGGGAGGGGCTGTTACTCAGAAATAACCGAATCGAGCTCCAACGCAATAACACAAAACCTGAACATTTACTTCTGAAATATAACTGAGTAGCTCTTTGTTAATGGTGGGAGAACAGGGAGGTTGTGTATGAGTGTGAGTACATGTATATGAGGATGTTACTAAGCATTTCTGTTGACTGCTTTCGTCCCTGGCTACCTCCTCCCTCGGTTTAGAGGTTTGTGTTTTACGCCTCCACCACACTGACAGCGGTGTTGTGTTTTGGTACACAGAAGTACATTCATTTCCAATGGAGCGCTGTGTTGCCTTGCAGCATGGCGTTGCAGAGCAGTTGAGTGTTCTGTGTGCTGCATACGTTGGATTTGTCGAACTATGCATTAACTGTATGTTGATGTTGAACTTTTGTTTCACACATATCCAGATGATGTGCGTACTATTTTGCACAATGACGCTGTCGTGTGTGATCGATGCGTTAACAACAGAACGGACTGCTGTGTGAGATGAGGAGTGACATTTGTAATGCTTTATTTCATGAGCTTGGAGTTGCAATAAACTAACGTATATAACACTTACCACATATCAAACTCTTTCAATTACATGCAGAWTTACAGGACGTTGATATTATCATGRTATTATTATCCCTTACTTGTAGCAGTATCAATACTGATGTTACAATGCCTTTGTCTATCCAATTCACCTTCTAACTTTATACTGTCACAAATGATATTTGCTTTTTTACAGTATATTGTTGAATTTCTTACAATGATGACTTATATGCTTATTTTATATCTATGAAAACTGGGGAGAGTTCATCTGGGGGGGGGGTAACTGAGCTGCAGGCAGGGAGTGGGTTCATCCATCCAGCCCTTGTTTAAAGTTGGCTGGAACGAATAGGCCACTGTAACTTTATGTACACAGTTGTTAAACTATAGCAATTCATTCACTCTAACAATATAGCCCTTTGTGCTTCCAATTCAATCAGAATTAATTCTGTAGTTTTGATACAACCTACATAATGAAACTGTTTATCTCAGTGAAGCTAGTAGTATAGGATGGCGTTTCAGTGTGCTTCATTCATTCTGATGTCATTAATGCCCAGATTGAACTGGTCTAAAAATGGATATTAAAAAACAGGACTGGATTTACTGCAGGTATAATGGTGTACTGTACATGCCTTCCACACAGGCACCTCTGAGGTAATGGGTTTGTTTGGGAGGAGTTGGGAAACTAGTTCACAAATGTGTAGGCCTCTGTAGCTCAGTTGGTAGAGCATGGCACTTACAACGCTAGGATAGTGGATTCGATACCATCCGTACGTACAATTTATGCACGCATGACTGTAAGTCACTTTCGATAAAAGTGTCTGCTAAATGGCATATACAGTGCATTTGGAAAGTGTCCAGACACCTTGACYTTTTCCACATTTTGTTACGTTACAGCCTTATTCTAAAATGGATTAAATAAAAACAAATTCTCATCAATCTACACACAATACCCCATAATGACAACGCAAAAACAGGTTTGTAGAAATTTTTGCAAATGTATTAAAAATAAATTATATAGACAGGTGTGTGCCTTTCCAAATCATGTCCAATCAATTAAATTTACCACAGTTGGACTCCCATCAAGTTGTAGAAACATCTCAAGGATGATCAATGGAAACAGGATGCACCTGAGCTCAATTTTGAGTCAAAGGGTCTGAATACTTATGTAAATAAGGTATTTAT
>NC_036850.1:22388074-22391955 GCF_002910315.2 Salvelinus sp. IW2-2015 | reverse complement strand
GTAATACAGTGCATTTCCACATTTTGTCATTACAGCCTATGATTCTAACAATTGGATTAAATACAATTTTTTACTTCATCAATCTCCACACAATACCCCATGATGACAAGCAAAAACAGTTTTTAGACATTTTTGCAAATGTATAATTTTTTTTACATAGGTATTTCAGATTCTTTACTAAGTACTTTGTTGAAGCACCTTTGCAGCGATTACAGCACGAGTCTTCTTGGGTATGACGCTACAAGCTTGACACACCTGTATTTGGGGAGTTTCTCCACATTCTTCTCTGCAGATCCTAATACTCTCTGTCAGGTTGGATGGTGGTGAGTGCGTCAGCTGACTCAGCTTATGTTTAAGCGTCACTCCATGAGATGTCAATCGATTGCTTTGAAGTGGTGTAGCTCTGGCTGGGCCACTCAGAGACCATATTCATAGACAGTCTCTGTACTTTGCTACTCTCTCGTTGCTTGGAAGTTATACACTTTTTGACTGGCTCCCCTCTGTCCCAGAGTTGCTTCTTGTAGAGACGACAGATGCATCCAGTACAGAGCCGTCTTTGTAGTTGAGGTAGTTGCCATTGAGCTTGGCCCAGCCAGAAACCGCCTGCACGTTCCAGAACCGACCCATCGAACACATCTCATGGATGAACCGTATAACCAGCATCATGTCAGTGCATGCTGAGCGACACTCACCCCCATCGCTCAGTGCACCTGACAAGAGCTAGTATAATTTTAGGAATCTGCAGGAAGAATCGTGACTTGAGGAAACATGCGTCCCGAAATGTACAGGTGTGTCAAGCTTGTAGCGTCATACCCAAGAAGATCGATGCTGTAATCGCTGCCAAAGGTGCTTCAACAAAGTACTAGTAAAGAATCTGAATACCTATGTAAAAAAAATATACATTTGCAAAAATGTCTAAAAACCTGTTTTGCTTTGTCATCATGGGGTATTGTGGGAGATTGATGAGGTAAAAAAAACGATTTAATCAATTTTAGAATAAGGCTGTAATGTAACAAAATGTGGAAATGCACTGTATTACTATTGATTATGATGATCTATTATAGATGTAGTCAGTGGACTGGACTGGGCCAGAACCTGAGGCACCCAGTACCTGAGGTCTCTAGTTACATTAACAAGCATTCTAGTAGATGTCAGAGGCCAGGAGAGTGAGAGGTTTGTGTGGAAGTGATCCTTAATGTCGACATTCTTAGACAAAACTGGTCTGTCTTTGATTTAAGGTCTTTTAATGAATTTGAATGAATTTAGGCAATGAATGCCTTTGTATAACATTAACCTTAAACTACAATGTAACAGAACACTACCTAGGGCGCATAGTCAGCGTTTATTCTTTTGATTTCAGGTAAACTATGATCAGGTGGATTGTATTACTTTGTGTTTGTCTGTCCGTCACCTCGGCAACATTCAACAATTATCAGCAAATCAGCAGCTATGAGAGCACTCCTTTCTGGTATGTGGACATATTACTCCTCACTATACAGTGCATATGAAATGACATATTTATCTGTGTCTGGTTTCATGGCTTTTTGGTGTGCGTGTGTGACTGTGTCTTTACCTGTGTCTGTTTGTTAATCATTGTGTGATATATATATATTATATATATATTGTCTGTGTGTGTGTGTCCATCTCTCTGCCCTCTTCCCTCCAGACCCTGAGGACACACTGAGTGTGAGCGTCCCACTATTGTATTATGATGATCTATTATAGATGTAGTCAGTGGACTGGACTGGGGCCAGAACCTGAGGCACCCAGTACCTGAGTGCCTCTAGTTACATTAACAAGGCATTCTAGTAGATGTCAGAGGCCAGGAGAGGTACAGAGGGTTTGTGTGGAAGTGATCCTTAATGRTCGACATTCTTAGACAAAACTGGTCTGTCTTTGATTTTAAGGTCTTTTAATGAATTTGAATGAATTTAGGCCAATGAATGCCTTTGYATAACATTAACCTTAAACTACAATGTAACAGAACACTACCTAGGGCGCATAGTCAGCGTTTATTCTTTTGATTTCAGGTAAACTATGATCAGGTGGATTGTATTACTTTGTGTTTGTCTGTCCGTCACCTCGGCAACATTCAACAATTATCAGCAAATCAGCAGCTATGAGGAGCACTCCTTTCTGGGTATGTGGACATATTACTCCTCACTATACAGTGCATATGAAATGACATATTTATCTGTGTCTGGTTTCATGGCTTTTTGTGTGTGCGTGTGTGACTGTGTCTTTACCTGTGTCTGTTTGTTAATCATTGTGTGATTATATATATATATATATATATATGTCTGTGTGTGTGTGTCCATCTCTCTGCCTTCTTCCCCTCCAGACCCTGAGGACACACTGAGTGTGAGCGTCCCACTGGAGCTGCCTCAGCGTCCTCTACTGGGCAGCACCTTGGTACTACCCTGCTACTTCCAGGTGGGTCGGCCTGGCACCAATATCAATACTACACAGTTATGAGAGATAAGGATGTTGGATTTAGCAATACATATCATATTATTTCTTTTTTTTCATTTAAAATTAACAAGATTACTACCTCCTGTTTCAGGGACCCTCCCTCCAATGTTTTAACTCCCTCCACTGTGTTAACTCTCTCCACTGTGTTAACTCTCTCCACTGTGTTAACTCCCTCCACTGTGTTAACTCTCTCCACTGTGTTAACTCCCTCCACTATTTTAACTCCCTCCACTGTTTTAACTCCCTCCACTGTTTAACTCCCTCCACTGTTTTAATTCCATTCTGTTTTAACTCTCCACTGTTTTAACTYCCTTCACGGTTTAACTCCCTTCACTGTATTAACTCCCTCCACTGTTTTAACTCCCCCCACTGTTTTAACTCCCTCCACTATTTTAACTCCCTCCACTATTTTAACTCCCTCCACTATTTTAACTCCCTCCACTGTTTTAACTCCCTCCACTGATTAGTGTATGGAGTTAAACCAGTGCATGGAGTTAAAGACAGTGAGAGCGGTATGTAAAATACTAATGGGTGGAGGGGAGTTAAAACAGTGAAAGGATATGTTTAAAATAGTGGAGGAGTTAAAATAGTGGAGGGAGTTAAAAATAGTGGAGGGAGTTAAAAACAGTGAGGGAGTTAAACAGTGAATGGAGTTAAAACAGTGAAATGGAGTTAAACAGTGGAGGGAGTTAAAAAATAGTGGAGGGAGTTAAAACAGTGGGGGGGAGTTAAATAGTGGAGGAGTTAAAACAGTGGAGCGGAGTTAAAACCAGTGGAGGGAGTTAAAAAAGTGGAGGGAGTTAAACGTGAAGGGGGAGTTAAAACAGTGGAGGGAGTTAAAACAGGGAGGGAGTTAATGAATTAAAAAACAGTGGGGAG
The DNA here is from genome assembly GCF_002910315.2 of Salvelinus sp. IW2-2015. Lineage (NCBI taxonomy): Eukaryota > Metazoa > Chordata > Actinopteri > Salmoniformes > Salmonidae > Salvelinus > Salvelinus sp. IW2-2015. Next base: position 22,388,604 of record NC_036850.1, on the reverse strand, counting down.
TTTAAAACAGTGGGAGGGAGTTAAACAGTGGAGGGAGTTAAAAATAGTGGAGGGAGTAAAAATGTCGGATGGGAGTTAAAAACAGGAGATGGAGTTCAATCACAGTGGAGGGAGTTAAAATCAGTGGGAGGGAGTTAAAACAGTGGAGCGGAGTTAAAACAGTGAGAGTAACAGGTGGAGGGGAAGTTAAAATAGTGGAACGGAGAGTTGAAAATGTAGTGGAGTCCAATAGGGGAGCTTAAAAACAGTTGGGGGAGAGGGAGGTGTAAAACAGTGGAAGGGGATTAAATAGCAAGTGAGGGAGTTAAACACGTAGTAGGGAAGTTCAAACAGTGGACGGAGGATTTAAAACAGATGTGACAGGTAGTTTAAAACAGTGGAGTGGAGTTAATAATAACACGTGGAGGGAGTTAAAATTAGTGGAGGGAAGTTAAACACAGTGAGAGGTAAGTGGAGATTAACAAGTGTAAGATTTAAACACAAGTGAAGGGAGTTAAAAATGTGGAGGGAGTTAAAACAGTGAATGGAGT
>NC_036850.1:22377710-22388049 GCF_002910315.2 Salvelinus sp. IW2-2015 | reverse complement strand
GTAAAACAGTGAATGGAGTTAAAACAGTGGAGGGAGTTAAAATAGTGGAGGGAGTTTAAACAGTGGAGGGAGTTAAAATAGTGGAGGGAGTTAAATAGTGGATGGGAGTTAAAATAGTGGAGGGAGTTAAAAAAGTGGAGGGAGTTAAAACAGTGGAAGGAGTTAAAACAGTGAGGAGTTAAAATAGTGAGGGAGTTAAAACAGTGGAGGAGAGTTAAAAAGTGGAGGAGTTAAAACAGTGAATGGAGTTAAAACAGTGGAGGGATTAAAATAGTGGAGGGAGTTAAAACAGTGAATGGAGTTAAAACAGTGAGGAGTTAAAATAGTGGAGGGAGTTAAAACAGTGAAGGAGTTAAAACAGTGGAGGGAGTTAAAATAGTGGAGGGGAGTTAAAACAGTGGAGGGAGTTAAAACAGTGAATGGAGTTAAACAGTGGAGGGAGTTAAAACAGTGGAGGGAGTTAAACATGTGGGGAGTTAAAACAGTGGAGCTGGTGAGCGGACGGGTGAGAAGGAGGACTGCGGGGGGGTATCCGGGGAGTTTAAAACTTTTAACTCCCTCCACTATTTTAACTCCCTCCACTGTTTAACTCCCTCCACTATTTTAACTCCCCCCACTTTGTTTTGACTTGTTTTCATGTTTCTCATAATACTGTTTTATGTATCAACTCTTTTCACATATTTGATTCCTGGTGAGGAGAAAAAACTCACTCAGACAGGACTGCAGTTCAATTGACCAATGAAGAGTTACAGTGATACAAAGTTCCACGATAAGAAATCYCATTGTAGTTCCACCATTATGTGACTTGATGTGTTTTATTTCAGAGTGGTCATCAACATAAAMATAGTATTTACTATTGTATTGTAATGTAATTATGTTTTTCTAATAAACTTGAACCTTACTTCCAGGATCACACCGTCCACGACCCCGGCGCCCCCACCATTGCCCCCCTGTCCCACCGCATCAAATGGAGCCGCGTCACTAAGGAGCGTGTCTCTGTCATCCTGGTGGCCATGGACGGAGAGGTCAAGGTGGAGGAGGACTATCTGGACCGGGTCCACATGGTGGGCTACCCCCAGACCCCCACTGACGCCAGCATCAAGATCACAGAGTTGAGGTCCAACGACACCGGCACCTACCGATGTGAGGTCCAGCACGGCATCGAGGACAACCATGACACTGTGGACGTCCTGGTTCAAGGTAGGGACAGAGGGTAGTGGGAGTGTGACGGCAGCTTGCTGCCAAGGAATTCATCTTTGGATATTGCTCTCTTTGTAAACAAAGTTGGTGCTTAAAGCTACCCCTGTACACATGTGAGTTTCTATCTTTTGATTTTAGGACATTAAAAATGTTATTATTTGCCTAATACTAAGGATTTGTATTGTTTCATGAGTATTTTCTATAATCTGCTCTATGTACTGTATATGAACCATACAGACAACTTTGAAGCAAAATAAATCATGTATCTTTAAGCCACACAGATAGACCGTGATCTAATTATTTTATGGAGACATTAGTGGCTGCTCTGTCGYTGTTACACTGTTGTCTCTCTCCAGGTATCGTGTTTCACTACCGGGCCATCACGACACGCTACACTCTGACCTTTGAGAAGGCCAAGGCAGCCTGTATCCAGAACAGTGCTGTGATCGCGACCCCAGAGCAGCTCCAGGCCGCGTATGATGACGGCTTCCACCAGTGTGACGCYGGCTGGCTCTCCGACCAGACTGTCAGGTCAGTCTATATCCCTCTCCTTCAGCTGCACTGATCTGAAATCAGTTGTTGAAAGCAGTGAAGTGAATGAAGTGACTGGAAATAACTGAACTGATTTGAGAACAAAGTGAAGGAGGGAGTCTATAAGGATTGTCTTTAAATAGTGTTTGTTTTCTTTAAAATATTAAGTGAGCTTCAGTGAGCTTGCCTGACGCAATGGAATAATCCCAAAAGTGCAAGCTCTGCCTATCTGGCACTCCAACTAGGCTCAATCAAATGCTTTGAAAGAAAACAATGATCTAAAAAATTGAACAAATACTTAGAATTTTGAACCCAGATCTGTAATCTATCCAATGTTTGAAAATAAGTTAAACGATTTTATTACACAGTTTATAATGACTGTGCATACAGTTCTCTAAGCATCATGAGGTCTTGAGATCATTTACTTTGTATAGGAATTATAAATAAAGTTGTACTTGACGGTTTGTATTTCAACATTGTCCATTTATGTAATGTTTCCATTTTCACGTCAGTATTTGGTTTGATCCTCCATCTAAACACAGACGTCTGCCATGCAGAACTTCCTGTTGAATGTTTGACAGCTGAGCCTCTGAACATGCCACTTCCTCTCGACACACAGCCTCTCTTGTCCTCCAGCCATCCCTCCTTCCATCCCTGGCAAAAACCTAGAGGATTGTGTTTACCTTTCTCTGATCTCACCTGTACGTTTTTTTCAACACCTCAGAATGAAAGCCCTCATTCCATAAATCTCCTCTAGTTGATTTGTCAGAAATACTAGAAGGTTTAGAAGAAACATTGYGGACCGGTTTCCCGGACACAGATTAAGCCTAGTCTTGGACTAAGAAGCTTTTTAAAGCTTTTAAACCTTCAAAATAATATGTTTGAAATAATATGTAACCCAGTAAGGAAGACAAAGGCTCCAGTTGAATCAATAAASTAACACGGCTCTGCCTCAACTGATTCAGAATGTTGATGTTGTAATGGAGGTGTTTAACTCTATTAAACCAACACACTGAATAGAATTGATTTGGGTCAAAACATATACAACGAGACATACATCAGATCCCCACAGGATACCACTTTAAAAGATCTCTCTGCAAGGTAGGCCTATCACTCTGCACTGGTATGGATTTTACACTCATTTCTGTTTTCTGTGAAAGGTACCCAATCCATGATCCACGTGAGAATTGCTATGGCGACAAAGACGAGTTCCCCGGGGTGCGAACTTACGGAGTGAGAGATGTCAACGAGACTTACGACGTGTACTGTTTTGCCGAGAAGATGACAGGTAACCAAGGMRACATCCTTGATCTTTTTTTCATAAGTGAGTGACAGGATGAGATCAGGACATGTTCACTTTGGAGAATACAGTCGTTTTCACAGACGCCTTTTTCTCCTCTGATGTGAAAGTTGTGAACATTTTAATTGTGATTAATGTGGATTGCCTTAATCAAATAAATGAGTTACATTGACTCAATATTCTTAACTACACAACTATCAACCTCAATTACACTGAACATGTCACTATCTTCACGTCCATCCTGCCCTGTTCTCTCTCCCCAGGCAGTGTGTTCTACTCTGGCTCTGTGGCTAAGTTCACCTACTCTGAGGCTGAGGAACAGTGTAGTAAGCAGGGCCCTGTTGGCCACCACAGGACAGCTGTACCTGGCCTGGCAGGCTGGTCTGATGTGTGCAATGCAGGCTGGCTAGGAGCAGGAGCTCCGCTACCCCATCAATGTCCGAGCCCAGTGTGGAGGGGTCTGCTGGGGGACGGACGTGTACCTCCACGTCAACCAGACGGGTACCCCCTCCCGAATCCCCGCTACGACGGTTGCCTACTGCTACACAGTAGTTGCATTTAGCCTGTCCAGACGTTGTGTCGTCTTGGCAACTCCATATAGGAGTTGCTAATACACAAAACAGACTAGAACCAGGCTAGTACACTTGTTGAATCAACCATAGACTGGAATGTGTATCATTGGAATGGAACCTACCGACACAGAGATATTTTAATATTTCATATTGTAAGTGTTTTAGTGTCATATTTGTAAGCTTGTGTGTATGTGCGTTTTATATGTCATATTTGTAAGCGTGTTGTGTGTGTGTGCGTTTTATGTCATATTTGTAAGCGTGTGTGTGTGTGTGCGTTTTAGTGTCATATTGTAAGCGTTGTGTGTGTTTTAGTGTCATATTTGTTAGCGTGTGGTGTGTGCGTTTTAGTGTCAATTTGTAGCGTGTGTTGTGTGCGTTTAGTTAGTCATATTTAGTGTGTGTGGTGTGTGTGTGTGTGTGCGTATTAGAGTCATATTTGTTAGCGTGTGTGCGTTTTAGTGTCATATTCCTAAGCGTGCTGTGTGTGTGTGAGCGTTTATTGTTTCATATTTGTCAAATGGTTGAATTTGTTCAGGATCACAACATGTTAAGTGAAACAGTAAACAACCATTCTCACCACACGTTTCCGTTTGGAAACCTTCCAACAGTTTAGCATCACGAGCATGAACCCTTTCTTTGGTCTCCTTAGAAACGACGAGGAGGGCTCAGGCATGGTGTGCCCACCGAGGCGGGCAGCGTGCTGAGCGTTGCCACGGTGACCCAGGGTCCTCCCGAGTTTTCTACAGGAACATGACCACAGAGAGCGAGGCGCTGGGAGGAGACCTGGCCACCCAGAAACCCACTAGCGTGGACTTCACCTTTGGCACTGAGTTGCCCCTGCCACAGCCGCCCAGTGTCACCGAGCTGCCCCTGCACAGCCCGCCCAGTGTCACCGAACGCCCCTGCCACAGCCGCCCAGTGTCACCAGCTGCCACAAGCCCCCAGTGTCACCGAGCTGCCACAGCCGCCCAGTGTCACCGAGCTGCCACAGCTGCCCAGTGTCACCGAGCTGCCTCTGCCACAGCCGCCCAGTGTCACCGAGCTGCCTCTGCCACAGCCGCCCAGTGTCACCGAGCTGCCCCTACCACAGCCGCCCAGTGTCACCGAGCTGCCTCTGCCACAGCCGCCCAGTGTCACCGAGCTGCCTCTGCCACAGCCGCCCAGTGTCACCGAGCTGCTCCTGCCACAGCCGCCCRGTGTCACCGAGCTGCTCCTACCACAGCCGCCCAGTGTGAGAGAGTTGGTTGTGGATGTGGTGGGGAGAGTAACGGCCAGGCCGGATGTGGGGAGTGAGATCGGCGAAGGGAGCGGATCAGGATATTTATTTTCTGCTACAGGTCAGTGACTGGATATCTGCTGGGTTTGACTGTAAATAGCATACATAGTCACTTTTCATGGGACGCTGTGTTGGAAAAGTTGTTTCTGGAACAACTGAGTGTACAAGCCCTACTTTCAATACTACTGAGAGTTTGCATGTTGAAATGGAAAGACAAGAATTGCAGTCATTGCTGAGGAGACTTGTCAGCTTTATAGGTTGACTGTGAGAGGATATTTGCAATGTCGTTTTTACACTCTGAAGAACACAACAAATAATTGATTAAAAAATCTGAATGATTACAAACTGTGAATAAAAACACACTTGGGTGATTAATGTGTTTGGTGCATGAGATCAAGCACATTATATCAGCATCATTCCCCCTCCATCTGTAGGCGTGGTGTTCCACTACCGTGCTGGATCTAGCCGCTACGCCTTCACCTTCGTGGAGGCCCAGCTGGCCTGTCAGAGTGTTGGAGCCTCCATCGCCACCCCAGAGCAGCTCCAGGCTGCCTACGAAGCCGGCTACAACCAGTGTGATGCAGGCTGGCTTCTGGATCAGACCGTCAGGTAGGAGGGAAGACCTTCCTCCATCGCCACCCCGATGACCACTGGCCCTCCTGAGGGAAAGAATCCTGAGGAAAAGAATCCTGAGGGAAATCGGAAAACTCTCCACTGGAAACTAGAGCTGGCAGCCGGGGACACATTTCCAATGACAACTTCCTCACTGGACTAGAGCTGGAGCCGGACGACATTCCACGACCACCCCCCACAGCTTTCCAGGCCTGCCTACGAACGCACTAGGGTTCCTCACAAGAGAACCCAGCTGTGCGTGATGGTAGGGCAGCGCTTGAGGCATTACCTGGGATTTCAGGGAGCCGGCTCTCAACACACCGACAGGTAGAGAGGGACTCAGACCAGCAACACATAAGAACAAAACCAGCACACAACTTGTCTGTTAACCGGAAGTGGGGCAAACATGACCAACATCATATCTCTTAAACTGACAGCACCATTTAAAATAACATGCGCCCGCCACACCACACACATTAAAACCGCACACCACTCATCGAAGACCCGACAGGAACTCACACTGAGCCAAAGCTACAACACACGAAAACAACAAGAACATTCCCAATACTCACACTTTCTGAGGGGAAGGTGAGGAGAATACCCAGTGATTATCCCAGATCATCTCACTCAGCCTCAAACTCCTGAGCAAGCAACCAAGTACACACGACACACACACACCACACACACACACACACACACAGAAAAATACTAACAACACAAAACGACACAAATAAACAAAAACACACAACATCAGAAGTAAGGAACACACACAAAACAAAACGACACACTATTAAAGAATAAACAAACAAACACACAAGCAAAAAAAACAAAGAAAAAAGAAATAAACACATAATAAACCACAAAAGCAATAACAAAAAAACACAAATACCACAAACATCAAACAACAAAAACACAACACACAACACACTAACTACAGGAGGCTGATGAGAGGAGGATGGCTCATAATAATGGCTGGAATGGAGTCAATGGAGTGGTATCAAAAATGTGTTTGATTTGTACAATACCATTCCATCCATTACTATGAGCCCGCCTCCCCCAATAAGGTGCTGCCAGCCGGCGGCCACCTGTACACACATACAGATCCTGTACTTGTTTCAAGTCCCTGTTCCTTACCATCAGTAAAACCCTCTTCTTCTTCATTTACTCCATTCATGGCCTGAATAAAGGTTGTTTTCATGCCCAGGTATCCCATCGTGTCTCCTCTGGAAAAGTGCCTGGGGATCTGGAGACTTTACCAGGAGTGAGGTCCTATGGACGAGGCCGCTGACGAACAATAGATGTGTACTGCAACGTGGACAGACTCAGGGGTGAGAAAACACACTAGGTTTTGTTCACTCAAATTGCTCTTGAATCACTTTGTAACACAGAGATGTTGTCATACCTTTGTCTATTTCTTGTCTGTCTATTGGCAGTAGTAGTCTTTAAAGATAAGTCAGAGGTTGGGCTAGTTTATTATATATACTCTGTCTTAACTATGTGGGAAATGAATGGCAATTGAAAAAGAGGTTTGGCTTTTATCAACAAACCACATCGCTGTGGGAGTTGTTTTTGAGCACTGACTGTACCATGTCCTCTCATCCCTTAACCTGACTGTCCTCTCATCCCTTAACCCTGACTGTCCTTCTCAATTCCTCTATAACCTGTTCTGTCCTTTCTTTACCTGATTGTCTCTCTCATCCTTAACCTGACTTCTCTCATCCCTTAACCTGACTGTCTCTCATCCATTAACCTGACTGTCCTCTTCTCTTAACTGACTGTCCTCTCTTCTCTCTTAACCTGACTGTCCTCATCTTCTCTTAACCTGACTGTCTCTCATCCCTTAATATGACTGTCCTCTCATCCCTTAACATGATGCTCTCTTTCTCTTCACTGACTGTCCTCTCTTCTCTAACCTGACTGTCCTCTCATCCCTTAACCTGACTGTCCTCTTCATCCCTTAACCTGACTGTCCTCTTCTTTCTTATACCTGACTGTCCTCTCTTTCTCTTCCTCTAACCTGACCTGTCCTCTCTTCTCTTAACCTGACTGTCCTCTTCATCCCTTAACCTGGACTGTCCTCTATCCCTTAACCTGACTGTCCTCTCTTCTCTTAACCATGACTGTCCTCTCTTCTCTTAAACCTGCCTGTCCTCTCTTCTCTAACCTGACTGTTCCTCTCATCCTTAACCTGACTGTCCTCTCTTCTCTTAACCTGACTGTCCTCTCATCCCTTAACCTGACTGTCCTCTTCATCCCTTAACCTGATGTCCTCTCTCTCTTAACCTGACTGTCCTCTCTTCTCTTAACCTGACTGTCCTCTTCCTTAACCTGACTGTCCTCTCATCCCTTAACCTGACTGTCCTCTCATCCGCTTAACCTTGACTGTCCTCTCATCCTTAACCTGACTGTCCCTCTCATCCCTTAACCTGACCTTCTCTCTCTCTGATCCTCTCTCATCCCTTAACCTGACTGTCCTTCTCTTGTCACCATCCCTCTCAATCCCTTAAACCTGACTGTCTCTCTGTCACCCATCCTCTCATCCCTTAACCTGACTGTCTTTCTCTTCTCTTGTCACCATCCTCTCATCCCTTAACCTGACTGTCCTCTTGTCACCATCTCTCATCCATTACCTGACTGTCCTCTTCAACCATCCCTTATCCCTTACCTGACTGTCCTTCTCTTTCTCTTGTCACCGATCCTCTCATCCCTTAACCTGACTGTCTCTCTCTCTCTTGTCACCATCCTCTCATCCCTTAACCTGACTGTTCTCTTCTCTTCATCTTCTCACTCCCTTAACCTGCCTGTCTTCTCTCTTCATCACCATCCTCTCATCCTTACCCTGGCTCTTCTTCTCCTCATCTTTCTCATCCCTTAACCTGGCGGTCCTCTTCTCTTCACTTCTCATCCACTTAACCTGGCTGTCCTCTTCTCTCATCTTCTCATCCCTTAACCTGGCTGTCTTCTTCTCTTCTACCATCCTCTCATCCTTACCGACTGTCTTCTCTTCTCTTGTCACCATCCTCTCATCCCTTAACCTGGCTGTCTCTTCTCTTCATCCTCTCATCCTTAACCTGGCTGTCCTCTTCTCTTCATCTTCCTCATCCCTTAACCTGGCTGTCCTCTTCTCTTCATCTTCTCATCCCTTAACCTGACTGTCTTCTCTTCTCTTCATCTTCTCATCCTTAACTCTGCCTTTCTCTTCTCCATCCTCTCTCCTTACCTGCTGTCCTCTTCTCTTCATCCTCTCATCCCTTAACCTGGCTGTCCTCTTCTCTTCTTCACCTACTCCTCTCATCCCTTAACCCTGAGACTGTCTCTTCTCTTCTCACCATCCTCGTCATCCCTTAACCTGCGGCTGTTCCTCTTACCCCTTCATCTTTCTCATACCCCTTAACCTGGCTGTCCTCTTCCTTCATCTTCTCATCCCTTAACCTGGCTGTCCTCTTCTCTTCATCTTCTCATCCCTTAACCTGACTGTCTTCTTTCTCTATCATTCTTCTTCATCCCTATAAACTGACTGTCCTCTTCTCTTCTCACACCATCCTCCTCATCCCTTAACCTGGCTGTCCTCTTCTCTTCTCTTCTCACCATCTTCTGATCCGTTAACCTAACTGTCCTCTCTTCTCTAGGTGATGTGTTTCCATGCTGGCTCCAGTGAGGGCTTCACCTATGACGGTGCTCTGGCTCACTGTCAGGAGCTGAACGCTACCTGGCCTCTACTGGACAGCTCTACGCCGCCTGGAGACAGGCTTGGAATAAGTGCCCGCGCAGGGTGCTAATCGACCGGAGTGGTCCGGTACCCCATCACCAACCCCGGGTGGCGTGTGGTGCAGGGAAGGCAGGGGTGTACACAGTATACACCCACAACACCAGACGGGATTCCCAGACTTGTATTCCAGATATGACGCCTCACGCTTCAAAGGTTTGGACTGAAATGTGTTGAATCATAAGTCATGTTGTTTCCACTTTATTTCAACATCAAAAAAATATTCAGGCTAAACGCAATCAAAACTGGACGTTGGTCTTTGGATAGACACAGGAATGTAATAGAATAATGTGTCATCTCTCAATCACCCCCACTCACCCACTCTCTCAATCACCCACCCACCTACTCACCACTTCTCAATCACCCACCCACCACTCACCACCCACTCACCATTTACACACTCACCACTCTCTCAATCACCCACCCACTCACCCACTCTCTCAATCACACCACTCACTCACCCACACCACCCACTACTCACCCACTCACCACCCACCACTCCACCCCCACCCACCACCTCTCTCACTCACTCACCCACCACCACCCACCCACCCACTCACCCACCCACTCACCCACCTCTCAATCACCCACCCACCCACCCACTCACCCACTCTCTCAATCACCCACTCACCCACCCACCCACCTATCCCCTCACCCACCCACCCACCCACTACACCCACTTACCACTCACCACCCCCTCACCCACTCTCACTCGAACTCACCCACCCCCCACCTACTCACCAACTCCACCCCACCCACCCACCCACTTACCCACTCACCTCCTCATCACCCCTCACCACCCACCCCCTACTCCCCACTCCCCCACCCACCCACTCACCCACTTACCACTCCACCCACCCATCCACTCACCACTCCACTCACCCACTCACCCACCCCCCCCACCTACTCACCCACTCACCCACCCCCCCACCTACTCACCAACTCACCCCACCCACCCACTTACCCACTTACCCACCTTACCACCACTCACCACTCTCAATCGACCACTCACCCACCCCCCCACCTACTTACCACTCCTCACCCACCCATCACCACTCTCTCAATCCACCCACCCACTCTCT
>NC_036850.1:22358432-22376157 GCF_002910315.2 Salvelinus sp. IW2-2015 | reverse complement strand
CACACACACTTGTCTGTACACATGGGGGAACAAAAACAAACATATTTAAAGACAGATTAATACATGCACACACACCACACCACACACCACACACACACACACACACACACACACACACACACAACACACACACACACACACACACACACACACACACACACACACACACACACACACACACACACACAACACACACACACAACACACACACACACACACACACACACTAACTACAAGGAGGCTGATGAGAGGAGGATGGCTCATAATAATGGCTGGAATGGAGTCAATGGAGTGGTATCAAAAATGTGTTTGATTTGTACATACCATTCCATCCATTACTATGAGCCCGTCCTCCCCAATGAAGGTGCTGCCAGCCGGCGGCCACCTGTACCACATACAGATACTGTACTTGTTTCAAGTCCCTGTTCCTTACCATCAGTACAACCGTCTTCTTTCTTCATTATACTCCCATTCATGGCCGTGAATAAAGGTTGTTTTCATGCCCAGGTATCCATCGTGTCTCCTCTGGAAAAGTGCATGGGGATCTGGAGACTTTACCAGGAGTGAGGTCCTATGGCCTGAGGCCGCTGACGAACAATATGATGTGTACTGCTACGTGACAAGACTCAGGGGTGAGAAAACACACTAGGTTTTGTTCACTCAAATTGCTCTTGAATCACTTTTGTAACACAGAGATGTTGTCATACCTTTGTCTATTTCTTGTCTGTCTATTGGCAGTAGAGTCTTTAAAGATAAGTCAAGGTTGGGCTAGTTTATTATATATACTCTGTCTTAACTATGTGGGAAATGAATGGCAATTGAAAAAGAGGTTTGGCTTTTATCACAAACCACATCGCTGTGGGAGTTGTTTTTGAGCACTGACTGTCCATGTCCTCTCATCCCTTACCTGACTGTCCTCTCATCCCTTAACCTGACTGTCCTCTCTTCTCTTAACCTGACTGTCTCTCTTCTCTTAACCTGATTGTCCTCTCATCCCTTAACCTGACTGTCCTCTCATCCTTAACCTGACTGTCCTTCTCATCCCTTAACCTGACTGTCCTCTCTTCTCTTAACCTGACTGTCCTCATCTTCTCTTAACACTCACCCACCCACCCATCAACCCACACCCACTCTCTCACTCACCCTCTCACTCAGTCTTCACTCGCTCGCATTATCATTCACTCTCACTCACTTGTTCGCTTGCATGGTCACTCACTCACCTTCTCTCACTCACTCAATCACTCACCCACCCATTCAGTCATTCACTCACTCACTCACTCACTCTTTGCTTGCTCGCATGCTCACTCACTCACCCTCACTCACTCAACCACTCACTCAACCACTCACTCACTCACTCACTCAAATCTTTTTTGTTTCCTGAAGTGGACATCTTGCTTCTTGCCAATGAAACTGGATTGAACATCACAGAGATAGAAGAGTCTTTGGTTAACCTCACATCCATCACTGATTTGCTGAGGCCTGGTAAGAGCCATTGTCTTCACTTGCCTTTAATAAGCATTTTATGGAATTCTACACTATAAATATATATATATACACTGTATATACATTACTGAAATATGTAAATCMCTTTTCTTTCTYTCTCTCTCTCTGACTCTCACTCTCTCTCCACAGTCCTGCCTTCCATCACTCCTCCCATCTCTGTGGAGTCCTCAGGCTCCGCAGAGATTCCCAGCGGATCGTCTGGTCTGAGTAGTGAAGATCCGTCCGGCTCGGGGCTGAGTGGAGACGGATCGGGAATAACGGTCACCTTCTCTTCAGGGAGTGGCAGTGTTTTATCCGGTTTGGGCTCTGGGGGTCCTCAGGAGGCTGGAGAGGGAATCACTGGGATCCTCACCTTCCCCTCAGAAATGGGATTGGGAATGTTCAGTGGCAGTGAGTTCCTGTCGGGATGGGGAAGTGGCTCCGGTGTCAGTTCTGAGGAGAGCGGCTCTTCGTCTGACAGYTCCAGCAGCTCTGGGGAAAGTGGGGGGTGGTCTGGAATGTCGTCCGGCTCCAGCTCTAGTTCCAGTGAGGAGTTGTCTGGAATGTCGTCCGGCTCCAGCTCTAGTTCCAGTGAGGAGTTTTCCGGATTTCCCTCAGGATTCTTTCCCTCAGGATTCTTTCCCTCAGGAGGCTCCAGTGGTCATTCGGGAGAGGAGTCGGGAAGCGGAGACACTCAGGTCCTGCTGATCGATGGGAAACTGATGGAGGTTTCCACCTCTCACACACACAAAGAGAAGGAGCTGGGTGGAGGGGGCCTGGAATTCAGCGGTTCGGCCTCAGGCAGCAGCGGCTCAGGGTTCTTCCCTGATGTGACCTTCTTGGGGTCAGGGTTTACCGACCTCACGGGGTCAGCCTCAGGGGAACAGGAGGCCTCTGGGTCTCTCCACTACGGCTCCGGAAGCGGTGATATCAGCGGTTCGGCCTCAGGCAGCAGTGGCTCAGGGTTCTTCGCCGAGTGTGAACTTCTTTGGGTCAGGGTTTACTGACCTCACGGGGTCAGCCTCAGGGGAACAGGAGGCCTCTGGGTCTCTCCACTACGGCTCCGGAAGCGGTGATATCAGCGGTTCGGCTCAGGCAGCAGTGGCTCAGGGTTCTTCCCGAGTGTGAATTCTTTGGGTCAGGGTTTACGACCTCACAGGGTCAGCCTCAGGGGAACAGGAGGCCTCGGGGTCTGGGTCTCTCCACTACGGCTCCGGAAGCGGTGATATCAGCGGTTCGGCCTCAGGCAGCAGTGGCTCAGGGTTCTTCCCGGGTGTGACCTTCTTGGGGTCAGGGTTTACCGACCTCACAGGGTCAGCCTCAGGGGAACAGGAGGCCTCGGGGTCTCTCCACTACGGATACGGAGCGGGAAGAGGTGGATACGCATCAGGGTTCGGAACGTCGGGCTTCCCATCCGGGGACATGTCTGGAATCTCCAGATCCTCCACCAGCGATGAGGAGGACAGCGCTGTCACCTTCCTGACTAATGACTTCATGACAGAGGTTTCCAAGGCGACCACGGTTTCCATGGAGCTGGGGGCTGGGCCAGTGCAGTTCAGTGGGCAGGGAAGCGGGTCCCACACAGGGAACGGTGCTGACCACCCAACCCAGGCCAGCGGTGTCTCATCTGGGGCACACTCTGGAGATCTGCTCCCTGTGGTGCTGTCCTCTCCGCCCAGCAACAGGGAGCTTATGGAGGGCACAGAGGGGCCAGAGGAGGCCATGGCTGGCGGGGCTGAGCTGGGGGAGACCACCAGCYAGTTTTACATGACCTTTGCCCCCAACCTTGCTCCCGCCGGATTGGCTGCCCCAGCCATCTCCCTGCAGACCCCTGCCGTCATGGAGGAGCCATCCTCAGAGGAGGGTGAGTCAGCACACTTTCAGTCGACTCCATGTTCATTGCTATGGACAGTTAAAAGAACGTTTGTTTGGCTGTTACGCTGTAGAGCCAACAGACTTATTTAAATGATGTAAAGTGGCATGGTGTTTTTATTGAAKGGGCCAATCAGAAATGTCACCCTATTCCCTATATAGTGCACTAAATAGGGAGTATGGTGCCATTTTGGTGCAAAGGTACACACTGTATTGTATTCATCCTAATTGTATTCATGCTTAGGTATCCCTAACCCATGTGACCCTAACCCGTGTGGTGCTGGGTCATGCTCAGTGGAGGATGGTGTTAGGCTGTGCCAGTGTCCGCCCGGGAAAGTGGGAGAAGGGTGCCAGTATGGTGAGTCCTGATGCAGGGGTATCATTATCTCTCATTATCTCTCATTATCTCTCATAAGATGTCTTTGTTCCTTCGTTCCTAGCAAAGTCTTCGTTCCTATCTGCACATCTCTCTTTCTGATCCATTCTGATGTCCTCAGAAGTGTTGTAAATGTTTTACTGGAAAGTAACACACCTCAGTAAAGAAAGTTTCTAGCAATGCTTTTCTCATCTCTCTACGGTATGCCTGGACATCAGTCCCTCTGTCATGATTAGGGTTGCGAAATTCAGGGAATGMTTTTTCTGAAATCCTGGTTTCCCAGAATCAGAAGGGAATAAGCAGGAAATCCGGAATCTTCCGACCAGGATTTCTGGGAAACCAGGGAATTTATTGAAAGTTCCTGGGATTTTGCAACCCTCTGTCCGATGCTACTATCTGATACTGTACATATTCAGACATTTAGCAATATTCTGTAGGCTGTATTTTTTATATTTTTATATGTGATTCACTAACACTAACAATGCATTTTGTTCCCACTTTTTCCTGTCTTGATGTACTGTATGTTTTGTGTTGTAGTGTGATGTTTTGTCCTGTTTTGCCTGCACCTGGTTTTGGGTCTCTCATTCGTGTTTGTCAGACAGTCGCGGGGTCTTTGGCGTGTATGTGTGTATCGTGTCCTTGCCTCGAGGTCTCAGGATCTCCACCATACTCATTTTCACTCCATCCTGTGTTGTTTTTGTTGTGCTGTTGCCTAGGCTACAGTAAGCCTACCCAACTGCAAAAGTGGTTGAAAGGACATCATTATGATGCCATTTCAGACAGATTGCTTGTTCTATTCTCTTTCCTACTGCATGCCTGCTAACCCCTGGTACGCCTACCAACATCCTGGTGCATACTGGGTACATGCTGGGACATACTTGGAACTTCTGCTTATATGAATCTGAACACAAGACTGCCCAAAGAATGAATTACTCTCTCTAGTCATTCTATTTCTATGGGTATGCCTCCCAAAAGTAGCTGATCCAGACTTAAAGTTACTTCAGATCTTAATACATTTAATATGATAAGTATCTGTCTTCTAAACTGTATGAATCAGAAGTTCAACATTTATGAAAAAAATAGTGTAAAATGTTGTGTCTGAAGAAAGGTTAAATTACAGGAGTGAACATCATTGAGATGATTATTCATCTTCCTTTCAATGATGATCTGACACAGTAAGTCTGAATCACCATGTTGCAGCATCTCAGTGTTCCGATTCCATGACTTCCATGATGTTGTGTCCCAGCTCCCCCCTTGCCAAGGCAACTACTCCTTCACCCCCTGAGGCACCAGTCTCACCCCGCCCCCCCTTTTTTGCAGAGGTTGATGTGTGCCATTCCAACCCTTGTGCCAATGGAGCCACCTGTGTGGAAAATGCAGACTCTTACAAATGCTTATGCCTGCCCAGCTACGGAGGGGACCGCTGCGAGATGGTACGAGGTCGGCTTCAGCTAATGTTTACTAACAAACAACAACCTCTCAAAAACAACAGGAGTCATAAGGATGCAAAGGAAACTGTTATCGCTGGCAGCTTGCATCATAGCAGGGCTGCGTTCAGGGACAAATGGCCGAAAACGTTTTAAATGGAAAACCCCAATTAGGGTTATCATCGGCCAAGTTTGGGTATACTTCCTCTATTTCAAAAACGTTTTCTCCTGTTTGTGCATGCTGAACGTGACCCAGGTGTGGCAACTTACCCCAGAATCGTAAGTTGATTGTAGGCACAGATCTAGGATCAGCTTCCTTTTGCCAAATCCTTACCATTAGGGGTAAAAACGCAAAACTGACATTAGATCCTTGTGAGCAAAACATTTTTGCGGCCCCCTTAACAGAGGAATCATTAAAAATAAAATCTACAATTAATTCCGCAATTCTACACATTTTGCTATGGGTTGTATAGAAAATGTTGTAGTTTTTAAAGCAAGTTTGCTTGAAATTCTGCGTCTTTTGCCATGGGGCGGAGAGACTAATTAGCAGTTTACAGCAACTTTCCTGCATTTGTACACATTTTGCCATAGGGTAGAGAGAAATGTTTGCAGTTTTTAATATGATATTTCAGTGAGAGTGATTAACAAAATCAATGAGGGAGCCTCGGTCTGTAATTCAACTGTGATTTACAAGTTTAGATAGCTGCTGGATTAATTTACCAATAAAAATGGTTTGGCTGACACGGGCTAATTGAGTAACTGTCAGTGAATGACGTAACAAGAGAAACTGTTGATGCACAACCACATGTAGAAATTGCACATTGTGTATTCTTTTTTTCTTACCCCTTTTTTCTCCCCAATCTCATGGTAGTCCAATTGGTAGTATTACAGTCTTGTCTCATCGCTGCAACTCCCGTACGGACTCGGGAGTGCGAAGGGCCATGCGTCCTCCGAAACACAACCCGCACTGCTTCTTGACACAATGCACATCCAAACCGGAAGCCAGCCGCACCAATGTGTCGGAGGAAACACTATACACCTGGCGACCTGCACTGCGCCCGGCCCGACACAGGAGTCGCTAGTGCGCCTGCCAGCCAAACCCTCCCTAGCCCGGATGACGCTGGGCCAATTGTGCACCGCCCYATGGGCCTCCCGGTCGCGACAGAGCCTGGGGTCGAACCCAGAATCTCTGCAATKCAGTGCCTTAGACCACTGTGCCACCCGGGAAGCGCATCTTGTGTATTCTAAGTGTCAACAGTAAGTTAAGACCCTGACTGATCCACGGGTCTAAAGGGGTATAGGGGCATCCGTAGTCTAGGGGCAAWGTCATCATACTGCTCCCTGTCCTTGTATCTTATATATATATATCTTATATATGCTTATATCTGGTGGGTGGATTTTCTCAGCCAGGTCTACACACAAAACAAGAGGTTCTGTATAATGCCAAATAATGGTTCTTTGGCTTGTAACCATAGTGGATCCCTTTTTGGTGCTATATATAACCTTTTTTTGAAGGTTTTATAAAGAACCATGCTCATAAGGTTCTAAATGGAACCTTTATGGTGCTATAAAAAACAATTTCCTAAGGTTCTATAAAGGATCTATATAGCACCAATAAAGGGTTCCGCTAYGGTTTAAAGCCTTTTTGGGGCCACATAGAACCCCATTTTTATGGTTCTTTATAGGACCTTGATGGAGAATAGTTATATAAAGAACCTTTGTTAGTGTAAAAGGTTCTTTGTAGATCCTTTTGAAGAACCATACATGTTGTTTTATTATATTGTTGAAATTCCTGCTGCGTTATTATTGTTTTCGCTGACACGTTGAGTTAGGTGTGCTAGCTCTGGGAGTCACTAACGAGAGAATTGACAACCACTGATTTAGTAAGCAGTCAAATGTTCTCAATTGACACAAGTTCATACATGAGTCTTTTACAAGACACTGTCACTGGCCATAGTCATATTTAACACAACAGATTAGATCAACTGGAATGACACTCACAGTTGTACAAAAAGCTATGGGCAAGCCACGCCCCAAAATATTCTAATGAATACATTTTAATTATCACAAAACTGCAAAGAACCATTGAAGGGCTCAAATGGTTCTTTGAGTCATTATGGTTCCACATAGAACCATCACCCTTCCCAAAGAACCCTTGAGGAACCTTCTTTTCTTAGTGTGTAGTTCTGTTGCTGCTCCTAGCAAGCAGGTGTATGGAAGTAGCTGAAGAAGCCATTTTGTGAAATTGTTTAGTCATGTAGGTGTGGTGAAGGAATGAATGAAACCTTGAACGGTACAGTGAAGGGAAAAAAAGGTATTCACCATGTTCTGTAAACAAGTATACAGAGTTACATTTCCCTACAGCAACTCTTATTAACTGTTGGGAGGGGCTCACTACAGAAACTCTCATTAACTGTTGGGAGGGCCTCACTACAGAAAACTCTCATTAACTGTTGGGAGGGCCTCACTACAGAAAACTCTCATTAACTGTTGGGAGGGCCTCACTAGGCTGACTATTTAAATGATTTGTTGTATATTTTAAAGTATCACAACCAATTATTATTTAGTTAGACTACCCAAAGGACCCCGTGTGCTAATTTTCCAGGTGTTTTTCGTTTGTGCTTTAGTTTTTTTAAAACACAAATGCATTATAGAAAGAACACATTTTCTGCATTAACAACTGTACATTTTTGGCTTGTTTTGCAGAACAACAACACGTTGGCTAAAGCAGAATGTTTTGGTCACCAAACCCTGTAGTTGAGGGTTAAATGGATGCTTGATGAATGTTTCACCCATTCCAAAAAATTTCATATACCTCAAAGTGCCAGTGTTCTCAAGCAGTGAATCAAGTTGTATTAATAGGTCCGGAAAACCAGTATTTTCACTAATGTGCAGTAATATTTATCACACCATAGGTTGGACTGAAGAAATCAATGATTGTAGTTGGACTAATAATGGAGCATAGAAAATGGCAGCAGTTCTAGAACAAACACAGCCTCCATAAAACCTCTATGGTGTCATATGGTGTTGATCAGCATTCCCTCCTATC
Organism: Salvelinus sp. IW2-2015; assembly: GCF_002910315.2. Taxonomy (NCBI): domain Eukaryota; kingdom Metazoa; phylum Chordata; class Actinopteri; order Salmoniformes; family Salmonidae; genus Salvelinus; species Salvelinus sp. IW2-2015. The sequence goes on along the minus strand of NC_036850.1, from coordinate 22,367,951 downwards.
TAATGTAAATGTATTTGGAGTGTCTGTAATAAACCGGGGCTTCTCCGGGGTGTGGTATCCTCTGTCTCATTATCGCCCCCTGCTGTTGACGACACAGACGAGCAGGATTGTGAGGAGGGGTGGACTAAAGTTTCAGGCAACTGTTACCTGCACTTCCCGAGAGAGAGACCTGGCTGGACGCCGAGCAGCGCTGCCGAGACCTCAGCGCTCACCTGGTCAGCATTCATCACCCAGAGGAACAGCACTTTGTCAACTGTGAGTAAAGGCCTGTGTGTGTGTGTGGTGTTGTGTGTGTGGCTGTGTGTGTGTGTGTGGTGGTGTGTGTGTTGTGTGTGTGGAGTGTGTGTGTGTGTGTGTGTGTGTGTGGTGTGTGTGTGTGTGTGTGTGTGTGTGTGTGTGTGTGTGTGTGTGTGTGTGTGTGTGTGTGTGTGTGTGTGTGTGTGTGAGAGAGAGGAGAGAGAAGAGAGAGAGAGAGAGAGAGAGAGAAAGAGAATATCCCTTCACTCTTTCCCCCCTCAGCCACCGACGGCCAGGGCTACCAGTGGATTGGGCTCAATGACAAGACAGTGGAGAAATGACTTCCGCTGGATAGAACGAGCACACACACTGGTGAGTCAGGCAGACAACACAGAAACAGAAGAAAAGTGGGTTAGCACAGAAAATAGTCCCCACTCAAGTAGCATCTCCCCAGTGGTTCCCAACATTTCCTTTCCCGGGACCACCAGAATCACACTCGGTAGCCTACCGCATCATTTAACTGTTCATACTGTAGTAGACCATACCGCAATTCATACACTGATTCACTATACCTGTAGACACCTAACACCGCATCATAACGTTCATACTGTAGCCTACCGCATAACTCACACTGATAATCACAATACTGACCGGTCACTGTACATCATACTCATGTACACATACTCTCTACCTGTAGATCCTCACACCTGAAATTGCATACTGTACACTGTACAAATCATACACTGTTCATACTGTACCTGTGATACATCATACACTGTTCATCTGTAGCCATAGCATCATACACTGTTCATACCCTGTCTCTGATACATTCTGAAATCTGCATCTATAAAGCTCAACTACCTACCTTCTCCTGATTTCTCGTTTTTACATTGAAAACAAGAAACCAAACAGAAACACATAATGGTCTTTGTAACTCCTACCAATGTTGCTCTCCTCACCCCTCAGCAATTGAGGAACTGGCGGGAACCGAGACAGCGGATAACTACTTTAACTCTGGAGAAGACGAATGTGGGATATGATCTGGCACGGAGAACGGCCAATGGAACGACGTTCCCTGCAACTACCACCTGCCCTCACTGCAAGACTGCCCAGAATACAGTATGGGTCCAGGGGTTAGGTTCGGAGAATTGATGTTCTGAGAGTCTGGCATGCGGGCACTGGCATTGTAGTCGTCTAAAAACTCATTTTAATGTACCTTCGCCATAATAATGTGATGTTATCTATTAGTATTCGCTATGCTGAAGTGTGGTTATCAACTCATTCATGTTATTGGTATTAACTGCATAGGAGGTACCCTTCCAAAATAACTAAGCTTACAACATTGCTGAATTAAATATAGTCTTTTCTTCCATTTTTTCAGTATTAGTAAGTTTTGGATGGATTGATTAGATTTGTTGATTGATTGATTTATCTGATCATTGTTCCCCAGTCTAACGGTCGGTCGCACCAGCCATGAGTGTGGAGAATGCCAAGAGATGTCGGCAGCAGGCTGAGCAGTTATACTGTCTGGGTCCATCAATCCGCTTACCAGCTGTAACAGGCCTCCTACAGCAGGCCACCCTGCTGTGGTTGCCGCTGCATGACAGACGACAATGGAGAAGCCACGGATGGCCAATGTGATGGGCGTGAGTCTGTAAACACACTCTTTTTGCTCTTCAACACTCGTATAAGCATACCTGTAGGTCCACAATTTGCACACTCTGCTATTGAAGAACGTGATCAGTAGAAGACGTGTGGAAATCGAGGCGTATCCTCTGAATAGCGATTTGACCGAAATGTCACTGTCATTTCAGTAGAAAGCTCTGCATTATTGGATATTTTGTCTGATGACTATTGAAATGACTTTTGATATTCATTGAAGGTAATGTATGAATCTATGAAGTAATGTTTGTGTTCTTTGGCCACAATCAAGCAGGCCGCTACCACCGCAAGTAACAGAATACAGCGCAGATTGATCAAGACAGGCGAAGGAGAATCACGCCGATGCAGCAAAGCACTAAAAACATGAGAAATTAAAGGGGAGAGATCTGTTGAAGATAATTTATTATATATAGGAACATTTACAGAACGACAGAAGCCATTCTTCTAAAAGCTTGACTAACTGGGAGACATGAGAAAAAAAAAAAAAGAGAAACAAAAAAAAAAAAACAAATAAACGAAAAAACAAGTACGAACTAAACTTAGCACAAATTAAAAAAGAAAACAAAAAAAGAACTAAACCCAACAAAACGAAAAAAAAAATAATATAAAAGACAAATGAGAAATAAAAAAATTGTAAATAAGAAAAAAGAAATAACGAAAGATTGCAAGAAAGAACAAAAGAAGAAAAAAAGAATCAACAAAAATCAAGCATACTACAAGAAAACAACACCGTATTATTGAAGTGAATGATCCCACCTTGTACATGAAGACCAAATCAACTCTAGAGCCAGTGAACTTGTCTTTTCAGTTTGGTCGCTCTCTGACTATTTTTTAAAAAAGTAATATAAGCCATTATGTAAATGTATGTTTTTGTCATTCTTGTCCCAAAATAATGACATGTTTTCATTATATATAAGAGTTGTTTATTGTTTGGAGTAATGTTATATTATTATTATAATAATTTGTTGTTTGTGGATTGGGATGCCGTCGATAAGGTGTGAGTTGTTGCTGAAATACTTGTTCCATGTCGCCAACTAGACTGGATTATGGAGCACGCCGTGTAGGGGGAAGTTTCCGCTGACACTGATCTTGGGTCAGTTTACTTTTCCTCCCACTAATGGTTAAAGTTAGGGTTGGTGGAGGGAAGCTGATCCTAACTCTGTACCTAGGGGAAACTTCACCCCGGAGCATGTACTCATAGACGGTGTCATCAATCAGACTCTCTAGTCTGTTCTAGATCTTTGCCAAACCAGACAGTGTGTGTTAGAATTTACCACCCAGAGGTAAAACACCCAATCTGGATCAGCCGTAGATTAGTGGGGGTTTGGACGACGTCTATGAGCCAAGCAGAGGCTGGTGAAATTCACCCATGAGGAGATACTAGACAGTCAGAAGTATGTTTGTATTCTGGAGGGCCTATGTAATATACACTCACTATGGGAGATGGAATAGGTCTAAAAATCCATGAAGACTGTGATTTGATAGAAAGTCTATTGAGTTACTTTTGTGCGCTGTTAGCAGCGTGTTAGCCTAGCGCTGTTAGCCTAGCGCTGTTAGCTAGCGCTGTTAGCCTAGCGCTGTTAGCCTAGCCATGTCCGGTTGTAGCAATGATGAGCAAGATGAAGATAAAGGGGATGAGATCTTGTGCATATACTCACCAAACAAGCATTTATGAGTCACCAAATTGTCACCTATCTTGAAAATTGTAGATGCTAAAGGGGAAAACAATTACTATAATTTGTCAGATGTCTTCATACATCAAAAGTGTGTTGTGTCAACGAGGAAAATCTTTTACGCTTCAATTGCAAATATCAACACTTTTGAGGAATAAAAATGTCTGAGCGATTTGATTGTTGGTGGTGAACGACTTGTCACCTTTACTGCAGTGGGCTAAATCAGGGTCACATAAATCTACTTTGAAACAAAAGTATACACCTCACACACATGGTTATGCTTAAAAGAAAGAAGACACCAGTACCATGTCACATATAGAGTTGAAATGTATTAAATGTTGAGTTTGAATCCCAATATTACACTTATATACATCACAGAAAACTGAAATATAACAAAACTGTTTGACATAGAAAACTGATTTGTTCAAATAATGCTTATTAATTATGAAAATGAAAAAATATGAATAACATTCCACCCATGAGGCCACTAGGTCATTTGACTGCAGGAAAGGGCACGGGAGGGGATAATAAGGGAGATATTATTTATTTAATCTCTGTCATAAAGAGAAAGCTAGCGGGACACAGCAGCCTACTGTGTCGCTCTGTATTTCAAACCTACATCAGTTGTAGAGCAGAAGGAAGCGAGAAAGTGCCTGATGTGAATAATACACAGCAATGCTAGAATCTCTGCCGCCACACTGGAGAGGCAACACATGCAATCTACTGAGGCTGCCCTCAAATAAGAGAGTGAAAGAGGACTCAACTTCTCAAATAAGAAGAGAGGGATCAACTTCTCAAACAAGAGAGAGAGTACTCAACTTCTCTCTCAGGTTCAGTAGTGGACAGGTAGAATAAAAAAAAAACAGGGTTGGGGTCAATTCCATTTCAATTTCAGTCAGTTAATTCATTGAAATTCACTGTATTTATTTCCTGAGGGATTGGAATTGAATCGGAATTGACCCCTTGGTTTGTCAACGTTGTTGGCCTAAGCAGGACCAAACGGATGAATGTCATTGGTCGGTTTGACACTTTTGTCATCTCACACAAGGCTGTGCAGTGCATAGCAACTCCGTGGGACCAGTTTAAACAACTGCAGTAGCTTTCAGATCAAATGTTTCTCTTCATTGTCTGTTTTGTTTCACAGAAARATCTCAGCAGACACATTTACTTAAACTCCAGATCCATGGCCATTTRAATCGCTTGTAGTCCTTCAGTTTTGTATTGTGTGCATAACCTGCTGTTATATCTGATGAACATATAGATGCTTCATTCATTGTTTATGTTTACAGGAGGCTGTGCCTCCTCCTTCAACACACCGTCATATGTCTTGCTGGCCAAAAGCTTCACCTGCAATCATAAACCATATACCAATCAAAGAGATGACTGAGAGGTTCCACAAAGAACAGGCTTAAAGCAATTCTCTACCTGGAACTTCCGATGACAGAAGTGTCATTTAAAGTTCCACACACCTTTGCTTTTTACTGTACCCCTACAGGGCTGAAAGTATTAAGAGCTTTTAGAAGATAATAACACAATGCCAGGTCTAGTGTATAAAATCAAAAGGACTGAAATGCCTCCTGGCATTGCTGAGGGATGATTGTCTCCAAAGCAGCTGAAGCAACTTGACAAAGGGGTGTAGAGCAGTGTTTAGCAACCTTTTACTACCAGTGATTGGCAAACGATGACACCCTTGACAACTAACCGCTTGAGGGACCTATCAGCCACGTCCCAGGGAAAGGTGCCGGTCCACGGACCAGAGGTTGAGAAACACTGGTGTAGAGCACTCCTGMAACTCCCCCGACTCTGCCATCTGTTTAGGGTTGTGTACTGCACAAAACAGGAGCAAGATGTTCTGAAATGGAGCACGGGATCAGTTACCTGAACACTTCTCCTGTTTTCTTCTGTTTCCCACTAGGCACTAACTGGTTGAATCAACGTTGTTTCCATGTCATTATAACAGCAAAGATCTACATTATAACAGCAAAGATCTATGTGATGACATTGAATCAACGTGGAAAACTGATTGGATTTGCAAAAAGTGATCAAAGTAAAGGATTTCGGGTATACTTGTCTTTTTTTCACCTAACTTGTATCCTAAATCCAATGAGATGGTTAGCATGTTTGTTGATTTTRCTTTGAGTTCACGTTAGTTGACAGTCAAAACTCTATGTTGAACTGACGTCTGTGTCTAGTGGGTTGTGTGAGGGTTGTGTGAGAGCGACTGACCCTGTGYATGAACAGGCCCAATAAACCACATACTGAGAACATCATGAGTAGCAAGAGGTGTAGAGGTTCTAGTCTTATGGAGCTCTACAGAATGTACCCAAATGTGCCTGAAATTAACTGTTTGTCTTCCAATGTCTGTATTCAACATTTGTTCCAAAACTTGCCAAATAAAGATACTTTACTTGTTACTTTCTCTTGATTTCATTCACTTTCTGTGTGCGGAGCATGTTCAACAGTGAAGAATTAATGTTCAAATGGATAGTTTATTGGCATGGTCTTTTAGGTCAGAGTGTTTAACAGGATTGACACACAACAAAGATCAATCACATCCCTCTAATTCTGGGAGTGTCTCCCAAACATTCTAGGTAGAGGCAACAAAAGACCTCTTTCACCTCCCATCAGTCTCAGTCGACTCACTGTTTCTAAGGCAGCTGGTTCAGTATAAACAGGATATGACTTAGAGTCATGAGGAATAATCAAATTATGGTACATTTCTATTTGCCAACAGGGTGGGTTGCCGTCAGTTTAGCCCTGTGAGTGTGACTGAATAGAGGCCTGTTTGTGGTCCCCTCTGCCTTGCCTACTCCCTCTTTCCCTCCCTCCCCCAGACTGACTGTCTCTCTGTCTGGCCACACCGGTTCACCTCCCTGGCCCAGAACTCCTGGCTGTGTGCTCTTTCTCTCTCCCATCTCTCTCTCTTTCCGTTTGTCTCTCTCACTCATCACTCATCACTCACAGTCACTCTGTCTTCCACACCTTCTCTCCCATATTCTCTCCAACACACTCTCTCTCTTCTCGTCCTCTCTGTCACTATCTTACAATCTCTCTCTTGCCTGTTGCACCCTCTGTTGGTTGTTCCATGAAGCTGATCGGTTGGAAATATTGAGATAGAAAGAGAGCCCATTAGCGCTTTGACAGCATAGGCAACACCAGGTGTAGACCTTACAGTGAAAYGCTTACTTACAAGCCCTTAACCACAATGCAGTTTAAAGAAAAKACCTAAAAAAAAGACAAGAATAACAAATAATTAAAGAGCAGCAGTAAATAACAATAGCGGGGCTATATACAGGGGGTACCGGTACAGAGTCAATGTGTCAATGTGCGGGGGCACCGGTGTCGAGGTAATTGAGCTAATTATGTACACGTAGGTAGAGTTTTAAAGTGGCTATGTGGCTTATGTATAGATAATAACAGAGAGTAGCAGCAGCGTGGGGGGAAATGCAAATAGTCTGGGTAGCCATTTTAACTAGCTGTTCAGGAGTCTTATGGTTTGGGGGTAGAAGGTGTTTAGAAGCCTCTTGGACCTAGACTTGGCGCTCGGGTACCGCTTGCCGTGTGTAGCAGAGAGAACAGTCTATGACTAGGGTGGCTGGAGTCTTTGACAATTTTGTGGGCCTTCCTCTGACACCGCCTGTTATAGAGGTCCTGGATGGCAGGAAGCTTGGCCCCAGTGATGTACTGGGCCATACGCACTACCCTCTGTAGTGCCTTGTGGTCAGAGGCCGAGCAGTTGCCATACCAGGCAGTGATGCAACCCATCAGGATGCTCTCGATGGTGCAGCTGTATAACCTTTTGAGGATCTGAGGACCATGCCAAATCTTTTCAGTATCCTGAGGGGGAATAGGTTTTTTCGTGCCTCTTCACGACTGTCTTGGTGTGCTTGGACCATGTTAGTTTGTTGGTGATGTGGACGCCAAGGAACCTGCTCCACTAAAGCCCCGTCGATGAGAATGGGGGCGTGCTCGGTCCTCCTTTTCCTGTAGTCCACAATCATCTCCTTTGTCTTGATCACGTTGAGGGAGAATTTGTTGTCCTTGCACCACAAGGTCAGGTCTCTGACGTCCTCCCTATAATCTGTCCCATCGTTGTCGGTGATCAGGCCTACCACTGTTTGTGTCATCAGAAAACTTAATGATGGTGTTGGAGTCGTGCCTGGCTGTGCAGTCATGAGTGAACAGGGAGTACAGGAAGGGACTGAGCACGCACCCCCGAGGGGCCCCCGTGTTGAGGATCAGTGTGGCGGATGTGTTGTTATCTACCCTTACCACCTGGGGATGGCCCGTCAGGAAGTCCAGGATCCAGTTGCAGAGGGAGGTGTTTAGTCCCAAAGCTTAGTGATAAGCTTTGAGTGCAAAGTGGGAAAGGGCAGTGTAGAATACAATAGAGTTGGCATCATCTGTGGATCTGTTGATGCGGTATGCAAATTGGAGTGGGTCTTGGTTTTCTGGGATAATATGTTGATGTGAGCCATGATCAGCCTTTCAAAGCATTTCATTGCTACAGACGTGAATGCTACGGGTCGGTAGTCATTTAGGCAGGTTACCTTAGTGTTCTTGGGCACAGGGACTATGGTGGTCTGCTTGAAACATGTTGGTATTACAGACTCAGACAGGGAGAGGTTGAAAATGTTAGTGAAGACACTTCCCAGTTGGTCAGTGCATGCTCGGAGTACACGTCCTGGTAATCCGTTGGCCAGCGGCCTTGTGAATGTTGACCTGTTTAAAGGTCTTACTCACATCGGCTGTGGAGAGCGTGATCACACAGTCGTCCGGAACAGCTGATGCTCTCATGCATGTTTCAGTATTACTTGCCTCGAAGCGAGCATAGAAGTTATTTAGCTCGTCTGGTAAGCTCGTGTCACTGGGCAGCGCTCGGCTGTGTTTCCCTTTGTAGCCTGTAATAGTTTGCAAGCCCTTCACATCTGACGAGTGTCGGAGCCGGTGTAGTACGATTCGATCTTAGTCCTGTATTGACGCTTTGCCTGTTTGATGGTTCGCCGGAGGACATAGCAAGATTTCTTATAAGCTTCCGGGTTGAGTCCCGCTCCTTTTTTATTTTATTTTTATTTATTTTTTATTTATTTTACCGTTATTTTACCAGGTAAGTTGACTGAGAACACGTTCTCATTTGCAGCAACGACCTGGGGAATAGTTACAGGGGAGAGGAGGGGGATGAATGAGCCAATTATAAACTGGGGATTATTAGGTGACCATGATGGTTTGAGGGCAGATTGGGAATTTAGCCAGGACACCGGGGTTAACACCCCTACTCTTACGATAAGTGCCATGGGATCTTTAATGACCTCAGAGAGTCAGGACACCCGTTTAACGTCCCATCCGAAAGACGGCACCCTACACAGGGCAGTGTCCCCAATCACTGCCCTGGGGCATTGGGATATTTTTTAGCAAGAGGAAAGAGTGCCTCCTACTGGCCCTCCAACACCACTTCCAGCAGCATCTGGTCTCCCATCCAGGGACTGACAGGACCGACCCTGCTTAGCTTCAGAACAAGCCAACAGTGGTATGCAGGGTGGTATGCTGCTGGCTTTGAAAGTGGAAGCTCTACCCTTTAGCTCAGTGCGTTGTTGCCTTTAATCCAAGCCTTCTGGTTGGGGTATGTACGTACAGTCACTGTGGGGACGATGTTCTCGATGCACTTATTGATAGAGCCAGTGACTGATGTGGTGTACTTCTCAATGCCATCGGAAGAATCCCGGAACATATTCCAGTCTGTGCTAGCAAAACAGTCCTTTAGTTTAGAATCTGCTTCATCTGATCACTGGTGCTTCCTGCTTTAATTTTTGTTTGTAAGCAGGAATCAGGAGGATAGAGTTATGGTCAGATTTGCCAAATGAAGGGTGAGGGAGAGCTTTGTACGCGTCTCTGTGTGTGGAGTAAAAGTGGTCTGGAATTTTTTCCCCTCTGGTTGCACCATATTATA